>NC_054416.1:1702500-1707059 GCF_017976425.1 Toxotes jaculatrix
TGAGGTAAACAATCATTATTCATCGCCGTCTCATTTTCTCAAAAATTTTCCAACCAGAAAAAAAAATCTTGATTTCACCTTTATCAGAAATGATGTGTTGATTTTGTAGGCGTGCTACGTGTTAAGTTACAAATATTTCTGTCAAACTGCATCTTAAGTGTTTTTTCTCTTGACAGACGTTCTTCCTGAACTTCTTCGAGACTCCTTCAGACTTGTTTGATGAACCGATCTTTATCACTGTGAGTCTGAATTTCTACCTTTCATCCTTTCGTCACCGTCCTCATTCTGTATTTTGTCCTGCTACAGGCCTTGTTTTTATACTCTAAGGAATTTCCTGCTGTGCTCAGTATTTAAACTGCTCTGAATAAAATGTAAAATCTCTCTTCCTGCCTGGCAGGTGTGTGACTCTCGCTCTCTCAGAACTGATGCTGTGATCGGTGAATTCAAGGTAAACTGTCATCTCAGCTGTAACTGTAGCACTGTCTATGGCGGGCTGTGTGTTTGTGCTGTGAAAAGTGATGTGAATCTTTTGATTGTTTTCACAGCTGGATGTAGGCACCGTCTACAGTGAGCACAGTGAGTACACCTTTCAGTTGGCTTCATGTGTTTGGTGATTTGTGGGATCTGGAGTTTTACTGGTTAGTTTGAAGGTCTTACTTCAAATCTAAGTTTGAGTCTGTCCACCCTCCGTAGGACACTGCTTCTTGAGGAAATGGCTGCTGCTGTGCGACCCCGATGACCTCTCTGCTGGGGTCAAAGGTTACCTGAAGGTCAGCCTGTTTGTTTTGGCAGGTGGAGACGAGCCACCGGTGAGTCTGATTGGATAAAATATAATTAATTTTTAATTATAATTAATTATCTTGCGGCATATTTTTATTTATTTCATTAAATTATGTCCACATGTCGTTTACATGTGGTTTATTTGTTCAATAAAGTTCGAAGAAAAAAAAACGCTATGGGCTACAGCTACAGCCGTGTTTTTATTAGCATATGTTTCCTTACATCGTGGCAAATTCGCTAAGCTCTATAAGTATGAAAAGTATGCCGAATTCTCTGTTAGTAATTCCTGTTTAAAATGCACTCATGGATGCGCTGACATCTGTCACTGGATTACTTTGATACTGAAGAAAACTTAAAAACGACATGATTCTCAGGCAAGTTCAGGAGTGGTAAGGAGCATCTTGTTTTTCTGTGATTTGTAATCAGATTTCTGGATGTTCATTCGCTATGGACACGGGAGATAATGATATCCTCCTAAACATATGTGTACCATGTCCGTGTGTTCAGATTTTTTGGAGGAAAGTGTGATTTTTTTTTTTAGGTAAATTACAACGTTTGGGAGCTAAGGGTTTCACAGTAGCTTATCTGCCTCCATCTTGTGTTTTTCTTTGTCTTGCTGTTAATGAATGCAGGTGATTTATTGATATCTGTATGTGTGTGTACAAGGCTGATAGACGGGAGTGTGTGGAGGATAAAGAGGACATTGAAGGAAACCTGCTGAGGCCGGCTGGTCTGTCTCTGAGAGGAGCTACTTTCACCCTGAGGATCTTCAGAGCTGAGGACCTGCCACAGAGTGAGACAGTCGTCTTTGTGTGTTCGTGATTTGTGCCTCTGGTTTAAAAGTAGAGATGTCTGATTTCTTTTCTGTCCGCAGTGGACGATGCCTTCATGGACGGGATGAGGCAGATTCTTGGGTTCGATAGCAACAGGAAGAACTTGGTGGATCCGATGGTGGAGATCCACTTTGCTGGCAAAACAGTGCGTCTGACATGATGCAGCTTCCGTCAGAGTCATTTGATTCAAACACAAAAAATCTGGTCATATGAAGGTGAACTGCATTTTCTCTCATTTTCAGATCTGCACTAAGATCCTGGAGAAAAACGCCAACCCACAGTGGAACCAGAGTCTGGCCATGCCTATCAGGGTGAGACACACAACCAGACAGTGCAAACACACATTATAATGCAACTTTATTCATGCTACTAAGACAGTGTCCTCATCATTGTCCTTATATATGATATGTTTTCTTTGCTCTTTCCCAGTTTCCCTCCATGTGCGAGAAGATGAGGATCAGAATTCTGGACTGGTGAATCCCAGCTGATACACAATTTTTTTTTTGTACATTTTGTCTCTTCAGATCTCAGGAGTACAAATTTTGATGCAGGTTTCAGCAGTTGGGCGCTAAAGGTTTTAAATGCCTTAATGTCCTTTCACCTCTGCAGCATCTCTGCACGTCTCTCTCCATATTTCCCCTTCGCCTGTCCCGTGTGACATTTTGAAAACCTCTGGTTTACAGTTATACATGTTTGGTTTTAACAGCATGTTGGAGCTTTTATTTTTCTCTTTCCTGATTTTTCTCATTCTAGGGACAGAGCCAGTCACAACGATGTAATCGGCACCACCCACCTCTGTATGTCTAAGATCTCCGCCCCTGGTGGAGAGATTGATGGTAAGTTATCAGTCAGAACTGGTCTGGATCCCAGCAGCATTGTTTGGACTAGAACTGGATGGATTTGACTGCACCAGAGTGGATTATCCTTAACCTGTCTGGTTTGGTTTGGAGACAACCAAACCAAACCAGACCAGACCAGACTGCTCAGCTGAAACCTGTATCTCTGAGAACTTGATCTGAAACTCCAGTGGGAATTGCATGAAGACTAACCTGCTGTGTTTGTGTACTGAACACTGACAGTGCTTGACTTCTGGTGTCCCTCACGGTTGTCTTGTACAAGTCTTGTCCTTGTGCTGGAGAAAGACAGCATGCATGAGTCTTGGTCATGATGAGGGCCACTTCTCCTTTGTCTTTGTTTGGAAAACATCGTGCATATCGTGGTGAATCATCACCACAGTATGTTTCATATTTTTGAAACAGGATTTTGAGCCTGATGATAACTTAATGAACTAAATGTTTCTTGGTGTCTTATCTCATGCCACATTTGAAATGAAATGTCCAATACAAAGAATGAGAGAATGGCAAGAAGCAGAATTAGTGTTTTGCTCTGTCGTGGCTGTGTTTTTAGAAGTGGATGTAAAGGTGCCACGTTCACTTGCATTAGGTTTTCAGGGTTATGTGAAGTGTGTGAGTTTGTTGTCAGGACCATCGGTTTGGGTTTGTGTGGCGTTCAAAGACATCTGTTTCCTTTCTTTCTGACTTTGAACATCTGTCTGTGATTCTGAACCATCCTTCCTCTCTACGCATTCAGATGACTTGACTCCACGGACCGTCCACTCTGGCAGTATGTCCACCATCCTCTCTACACCTCTGTTATTTTGCGTGAAATAGTCCATGTTTCAATTTAACTTCCTTTCGTGATGTATGTTCTCGTCTCCTTTCAACTCATATCCGTTTCAATCATGGCTAAATTCTGCTGAAATGTGCACTCTGTATCTGATTCTTTATCCGATCCTGTTTGGTCAGTTCAATCATTTCATCCTATTTAATTAAGCTTTTCTTCAGTTGCATAGCTCCACGTTCTGCCGTGTTAATAATAAAGCTCACTGTCCATGTTGTGTCCTTGCAGTTGATGACAGTCTTGGTTTTCTGCCGACGTTTGGTCCGTGTTTTGTGAACCTGTACGGCAGCCCCAGAGAGTTCACCGCCTTCAATGACCCACACGAGGCTCTGAACCTTGGAAAAGTAACGTATTTCGTTTTTAAACTCCAGTGATCATCATCATGTGTTGAGATTTTAATGAATGTCACACCTTTCAAACTGTAAACAAAGCCTTCCTCTTCTCTCCTCCTGACTCTCAGGGGGAGGGTGTAGCGTACCGAGGTCGGGTTTTAATGGAACTAACCACTAAACTGGCGGACAAGCCGGAGCAGAAAACTGAAGACATACCATCGGACGACCTGCTGGTGGTGGAGGTGAGAGAGACAGAGGACCTAAAGAAACATGTGGAAAGAAACATATTCACCCATCCGTCCATCCGTCCATCCTTTCTTAATCTTTCCCTCCGTCTTACAGAAGTTTCTCAGGAAGAGGAAGTTCTCTCTCTTCGTGGCGTTTTACTCTGCCACGCTCCTCCAGGACGTTGACGACGCCATCCAGTTTGAGGTCAGCATTGGCAACTACGGCAACAAGTTTGACTACACCTGCCTCCCTCTGGCCTCCACCACCCAGTTCAGCAGGGCTGTGTTTGATGGTATGTAAGGTGAAATCTACAAACAGCTGAATCTGTAGTAAATCCCTTAGACGTCTTTGTATGTTCAGCAGAAGTGTGTAACTATCATTTGTTTGTTTGTTTTATGTGTGTCTGTATTTCAGGTTGCCACTACTACTACCTGCCATGGGGAAACGTGAAGCCGGTGGTGGTTCTGTCTTCAGAGTGGGAGGATATCAAACCGAGGATCGAGGCTCTCAACATGCTGCTTGCGATCATAGAGAGACTGGTGAGTGTTTGTTTGTGCGTGTGCTCATGTTTTTGTTTGAATCCATGAGTTTTACACCTCGAACACAAAGATTAGCTTCCCTGGATTTATATATAAAACGTGTGTGTGTGTTTGTGTCCAGGAGGCGAATCTGCAGCTGGTGCGACTGGAAGTGAAGGCAGGAAGTG
>NC_054416.1:2424918-2534918 GCF_017976425.1 Toxotes jaculatrix
AACAGCTTGAAAGAGTCAGACAGGCCTTCCCGGGTTTCACAGAACCTACAGTTTTCACGTGTGAAAATCAAGACCTTTCTGATATAAACATAAATCGCTGGACTGGAATTGCTATGCTGAAAACTGAGCGCTCTCTTTGGTGAAGCTGAACTTGACCTCGCTGCATTTGTCAGCAGGTCGGGTTCATTCTTGGCCTTACAAAAGCATTATGGTGCAACATCCTGTGAGGACATGTCTCCCCCCACTTCATCCGGGCTCTTTAACAACAGAATTTTTAGAAAACATGGACAAACAAGTCCATTTAAAACTTTCGGGCACGTTTAAATGTCAGCGTGTGAGACGGCGGCTTCTTTGGGAGCTGTTCCAGTCAGACACACAAAAGATCCGACAGAGAGGAAGATGGAGAGCTGATCTGATGAGTCAGGCTCATCTCCCTCTTCTTTCTCTTTAAAATATTTCAGGAAATTTCCTTCAGGGCAACAAACATTTCTAGGTGCATTATGAACTGTCGGCAAGCCGACTGTCTGAGTGCCCCTGTCTGGCCCTGCCATGTGAGCTGGGCAGAACAGCAGACCCTCCTTTAGCCTGAGGCTGGCTGGCATGAACAAACACCAGCTTGTTGTATTTCCCTTTCACGCAGCAGAGCAGGACTTTATATCCCCAGAAAACCTCACGGTCAAAAGATATTCACTCACTTTTCCTTCTCAAAAAGAAAAACAAAAAACAAATGCTTTAAATGCAGTGACTCCTTAACTTTAGATTAAACCTACAACATGCAAGCTCAGGAAAGTGAGACAGCACTGGCACGAGATCAGAAAAACACTCTGTTCCTCCCACCTCCTTCCAGCTTCATCAGACTAGACCCAGACTTGTCACTGCATTATGACTGGCTGCTGTTATCGGCTAACATTTGAGAGCGAGCGAGTCAACATTTACTGTTTCAAGTAAGGAAGCAGAATCCTGCTATGAGCAAACACGAATCTTTAAAATGCTGGTTCCAAAATGTCAAAGAAAGTAAATATGACTTTGTTTGCTCACAGGGAAACTGTAAAAGGTGAGCGATTTTAATATGTAAAGCACTTCTCTTATTGGTGAAGAAGAACAGCACTCACTGATAAGCTTAACAAGAGATTATAAGTGCACTGCTGCCAGGCCACATTTACTTACATACGGCTTTAACACGTTTTATAGAATCAAAGCTACCAGTGAAGTTCTTCATGTCTGACCACAACCACACGCAGCAAACCACCAGGAAAATAAGACGTACAATGCACTTGGCAGACGCTGAAAACAGCTAAATAACAAGAGCAACAGATGTTTGATAGCATAATGATTCAAACCAGCATTAGTGTGTGATTGTGTGTGTGTGTGTGTGTGTCACCGCTGTGGGCTGCAGAGATCAGCGGAGGCTTGTGGTTTGGGTAATGTGTCCACATAGATTTGTTCCCAGCTTGAACACGAGACCTCTTCAGCAGCTTTTACACTCATTTGTTTGGAATGAGTCAAGCATCCACATATGAAAGACATCTGTTTATCTTGGCTCCACATGCAGAGTAAACGGTATTACCAGTCATACAGGATTGTTTTGTGTGAGTTCATCATTACTTTTAGTTTCTGTGTGGAAGGTACGACTGTGTGAAGTGATTTTTTTAAAAGCTGAAACAACCAAATATATGATTAATTTGTCCTGGTCATCGGAGCTGAGTGCACGTACCCCCTACAGTTTAGACCCTTCAAAATTTTCCAACTGTCCTGTTGCTTTTTTTGGAAACTGGTGCTGTGAACAAAACCAATGTCTTCATCTCTCTGCTTCTGTTCATCTGACTCACACTTCAAAATAAAAGCTCTCCCTCTTGATCCACATGTCCAGTGATATTTTGCGGAATAGTTGTATCAGTAAAGCAACACATGTGTTTAGTGATCATTTTCACAGCTGTGCACACCTGAAACAATCAGTGAAACAGCAAAGTGCTGCTGAAGTAGTAAAACAAACAAAGCCAGTCTCTCCAGGAAAGACAGGTGACACAGGTAACCCACCGGTAAGATCCAGTAAACAACAGGCAGTGAATGAAAAAACACAACCCTCTTTCCAGAGCTAAGAACAAACATGCAAACAGCAACGTACGATTTGGGGAAAACACAACATCCCCAAAATTCAGCTTTTTATCAACATGTTGGACAAAATGTTTATCGTAAACACAACTCACAGCTGCAGATACCTCAGTTCATACTAAATATGTCTGTTTCTTTCTTTATGAATATAAACATTTTCTACATTATAACTGAAATCACCTTCATCACGGCCTCATCTGTCTGTCACACAGTCTTTAAAACCTACACACACACACACACACACACACACACACACACACACACAACATACAGTATTGATGCGCTGACTGGTCACTTGACAACACACTTGAGATGATGAGACAAATGCGGCAAATCAGGAAGGCACAGAAACATGCAGCCAAATGGGCACATGCTCAGGACCCAGACACACACACACACACACACACACACACACACACACTGTACCTTTAAAGAAATGCACTCTGAAGGAGGAGGTGTCCGTCTTCTCCTCTTCCTCATCGTCCCCCGTCCTCCCCTGTGCTGGCGAACGCCTCCTTTTCCAACGCATCTATCTATCTATCTATCTATCTATCTATCTATCTATCTCCTTCTTTGTTGGTTTTTTCTGTCCACTTGTTTGGCCACTCGCTGCACTCCCCTGTTCTCCTCCTTTGCTATCTCATCTCTCTCCCTCCTCACCCCTTTGATTACACTTTCTCTCCCTCACTGTCACTGCCCTCTCCCTCTCTCTCCCTCTCTCTCTCTCTCTCTCTCACGTGGTCTCTTTCTAGCAATAAAACCAGCAACAGTGACAGTTCACATGATAACCCACAGTGTGTGTGTGTGTGCGTGTGTGTGTGTGTGTGTGTGTGTGTGTGTGTGTGTGTGTGTGTGTGTGTGTGTGTGTGTGTGTGTTTCCTTGGCTCTGTGGACAAATTTTTGTTTGAAACCATCACTGTGAGGACATTTTGCTCGGTCCCCCAAAATTTCAAAGGGCTGTTTGTGTTGAGGGTAGATGTCCAAATGTTATGTGTGTGTTTGGTTTGCAGCATTACTTTGTTTTATATAAGTATAAATTTGTGTGTGTGTGTGTGTGTGTGTGTGTGTGTGTGTGTGTGTGTGTGTGTGTGTGTGTGTGTGCCCCTCCTTGCCACGCTGCAGTTAGTTCTGCTGCGTCAGCCCTGCTCACACACACACACAAATACACACACAAACAAAATATACACACACAAACAAGAAGCAACACACATAGCAACAGATGCTACACACACACACACACACACACCTACGTGCACTGCTGACTCTTCAAATACCACGAACATTGATTTTCATGTTGTTCACAGTAAATCCAGCGTTTCTATTTTGTCCAGTTATCAATAGCTTCTGTCACACTGCTGTCTTACTTAACTCACTGTATTCTAGTGCTGGTTAATGTGTGTGTGTGTTTATGTAACTCTTATTTGTTATAATTTAATGTAACTGGCTAATTTTCTTTGTGTAATTCAGTAATCGAGCTGAGTCGAGCTCAAAAGTTTCTGTTATTGAGTTTATGTTCAACTTTATGAAAGAAGATGATGAACAATCAATAAACCCGGAAATAATGAAAAAGTTGGTGTGAATTTCTCTGATGTCTACTTATCATTTGTTTAAATAAAGTTTAGAAGGTTAAAGGTTAAACTGCATCCTAACCTGAAAACTAGTGAAGCAACTTTAAAGGTCACTGAAGTGAAATCGGCAGCACACAGAGTGAGAGGAGCATCTGCAGCAAAACAAGTAAATAAACTGTGTGAGAGTGTGACAGGGCAGAGTGCCTGCTTCACACAGGGCACTAATGAACCCAGAGGGCACACAGAGGACACGCAGCAACACACATGCACAAAAACACAGACACACAAAGAAGTACTAATAAGCTGCACAGGCCACTAAGGAGGACTAGTTTTTCGACTAATCACACCAACCTGAGCTGATAAAACACAATTAAAGAACAAAAGCCTGTTCAACACTGGTTTGGAAAAAAGCACCTGATGCACAGACGCAGGTGGATGTTTGAGTCCTCGTAACCATAGAAACCTGATCTCTCGGTCGATGGGCCACCGGAGGAGCACTCAGAGCAGACGACGAACACATGAGGAATTAATGACAAACAATTTATAATATTTGCTTTTATTTAATAAGCATGTGTTTGATTGTGCAGGACAAAACTTTGGACCGTCCCACAAGACTCAGGCTGTCAGGTCACATACAGACTCTTTGCTAGCTGCTTTGTTCAGAACTCAGACAACAGAAACACAACATCAGACCAAACACTGAAGCAACACCGCCATTCAGATGACGCATGACTCATTAATGGCACTGAATAATACCAGGGTGTGAACTGAAGACATCGCAAGTCTGAGACTTGTTTACAAACACACACACTGTTTATTCACACCATGTCCAAACCGCAGAGCCTCGTGTCTGCCAGGTAGCGGGGCTGGTGGCAGCAGGCATGGCCACACAACAACACACACACAAACACGGAGAGAGAGAACTCATCAGGGTGTCCAGGTCCATGTGTTCAGAACGCTGCGTTCTGTTGTTAAATGCCTCCTCTACTAAGACTCACTCCTGCAGCCTCCTCACCACAGCACTTTGCCAGTAAGTACTTTTGTTTTCTGCGACAGCGCTGAATACAGCCCAGCCTCACCTCCTGTAAACTCTCTGATCCAGAAAAGCAAAAACTGAACTCCTAACTAAACTCACTTCTTTGGTCATTTTAGAAAACCTTTACTTTGAAGTTTGAGCTCAGTGGGAGGATGTCGCTGTTGAGTCCAAGTACAACGAACACGCAGAGGTCCAGTGCTGGACTTCAAATAAATAAGGTTAATATATAGACATTTTACATGTATATAAGGTTCTCAGATATTTTTCTTGTGCTTTTCTTTTTGTTGTAAGTTCTCTCTTCACCAAAGGTTCTCAGCTTTATCAAAGTATCTGATCTAATCACACAATTTATATAGAAGTATGAACATCACAGTGTCCTTTCCTCCCTGTTACTGATGTAACACACTTGTAAATAAAGATGCACACACACACACACATATACACACACACTTATGAACTAACTAAAATCCCTTTTACTCTCTTCTTCTCTGCATGTGAGCCAGGTAACTCCCTGCACGATGAAGTGATATTCCTCTCTTCCTCTCTCCCATTCTCAAATTCAAGCCATACACACACACACACACACAAGAACACACACACTCCCCTCTGTCCGTCATCTGGAAGTGATTGTGTCTACCATTACAGCATGCCTTGGCCGACGTAAAGCGTGTTGGTGTTGACAGCCAGCCTTTTGTCCATAACAGCCCTCAGAGAAAAGCTGAGCTCTGCACAGAAACACATTGATAAAACCAGCTCGCACTGCAACACACACACACACACACACACACACACACACACACACACACACACACACACACACACACACACACACACACACACACACACACACACACACACACACACACAGCAGTCTGTTAACTCACTCATACCCAGAACAACTATCACTGTCACTGATATAAGCTCAAAATACTCACAACTTACCCACACACACTGAAACTTTTCCAGATGCACAGACAGAGAAAAGGAACGTGGGTAATTTAGTCCTTGTCCGAGTACTTGTCTGAATTTGTCTTCTGTGTCCATTGACAGTGAGACAGAATTCAATAACACACACGTGCACACACACACAAACATCCTCCTCAGTCTGTGTGTACCCTGGAGTTGTGTTTACACACCGCTGCCATCATAGACTCTACGTCTGCCCTTTGAACAATATGCCTCCATTGAGACTCCATCTATTTCTCTCATACCCTCACACACACACACACACACACACACACACACACACACACACACACACACAAGCACCATCTAAACCTGTTTCCCCTTCCTCTTCTCTCTCCCTCCATGATAGGAATCTCCAGGAGACAGTACACTCGTGCCCTCATGCCTTATCCTCATGTTAGCACTACAGAGAGATGGACAATGTGTGTGTGCAGCAGAGAGCAAGAAGGTGAGACACACACACACACAAACACACAGAAAAGGAGAGAGGAGGTCTTGTAAGAATTGGAGAGGAAAACTGCAGCATCTGCACTCACACATAAAAAGACTTGTAGGAAAGGTCTCTGGACTCAGAGGAGAGGGGGCTGCTCTGCACATGTACAGTATTCATTACACACACAGACACACACACACACACACACACACACAGGGCCTCTTCCTGCATTATATCACTGCTGTTACTCAATCTCCTGGACTCTCGTGGTATTTGTTATTTTTCACACTGTGGAGAAATCGAAGGATTTTGGAATCTTTCCGACAAGCTAATCGCTCTTTCTCTGCTGCTCTTCTTCTGCAGAAAGAAAAAAAGAAATCATCTTTATCTAACTTTTTACTCCTCCGGTCTTTTAATTCTCGCAGCGTCGGCTCATTTTCACAGCTTCTTCTTTCACACATTCTGAGAATCACAGCTTTGAGACATTCTTCAGTTTATTGTGGTCATTTTCAAAAAGAATGCTCTGCTGCAAAAACAGTCCAGGTGCAAAATATGGCAGAATTTATGAAGGGAATCTTAAAAATATGGATTCACTTTAAAACATTCTGGCAGCTCAACAGTGCAATAAATCCTTTAAAAAAATTCACTGTAAGGGCCTAAGGATCAAAAATAGTCCATTTGTTTTAACTTAGGCAGACAACTGTTCAAGCTATAAACTAAGTTCTTCTTCCACCTCTGACAGAAACTGACTAACTCTGCTGGATCTTTGCAAACACATGAACAGAGATGGATTATAACTGTACGACAAACACACAACACAGCATGTTGTATAGTAAAAAGAGGTCAGGACAGAGTCCATTTCAAATTAGATCTTGCTCATTTCCAATTACAGCAAAGGTCACAGACATTTCTGTGTTGGCCTCTGGCTGAAGTTTCAGAACACACTGACTGAGATTGAACCAAACTAAAATTTAACAGTACATAGGTTCAGTTTATAAGTTCGGAGACTTTTCCTCACACAAGAACTGACAAACATCAAACAAAGAAAATTCAAACTGGAAAATTATCTCCGAAGCAGTCGTCAGTCTCTCCTCCTTTTGATCTTCCCATCCTTCCTCTAAGTCCCTCCTGTTTTCTTATCTCTCCACTTCTTAGTCATCTTCTTTCCCTTCTTCTCTTTGCTCCCTCTCTCCCTCCTCCTCCACTCATTTCATCTCTTCTTTTCTAGTTTTACTCCCATTTTCTTCCTTCCTCCTATTCGTCCTCATACTTTACATTTGTTCATAGTCCCAGACAGTGCTCTCCACAGGACGACCATGAGACTACGAGCTCAGCAAAGTGTGTGTGTGTGTGTGTGTGTGTGTGTGTGTGTGTGTGTGTGTGTGTGTGTGTGTGTGTGTGTGTGTGTGTGACTCATTTCACAGACACTTTCACACCAGTGCTGATATTAGAAAAAGAAAAACGACACAACATAGTTCACAGCTGGACAACCAGAGGGCAAGAGACACTGGGAGACAAGACATTAAAACACACACACACACATACACACATACACAAACACATACACATACACCCACACACACACTGATTGTATTTCAGGGAGGTCTACAATAGTATACAATAGCTTTGGGTGGTTGCCACGGCAACGTGTCCAACCAAAAACAGTGGCAGGGACGGAGGGAAGTATGATTTAAATAAAGACAGAAAAGTTTTATCCCTTTAGCTGTAAGAACACTGTGTGTGTGTGTGTGTGCACGCGTGTATGCGCCTGTGTGCGTGCGTGTGTGTGAAAGGGAAAGGGCCGGGATCTCCGCCAAGACAGGAAGTTGTTAGCAGGTTTTCTTCTTCAACATTTCTTTTTTTTTTTTTACCTGAAACTGCAAGTCGCTCTGGAGAACAACAGCACTTTCTATAGTTCATTTTCCTTATTTTTACACACACACACACACACACACACACACACACACACACACACAGAGTCCACTCTGTCTCTGTAAGTAATTAATGGCCATGCTGACCAGAGAAACCACTAAGGGGCCCAGAGCTCCACCTCCACCTAAACCCAGCTTTACTAACAAATGATACACAGACACACATACACGCACACATGCACTCACACTGCAGACACACACACTTTCACTCTGAACACATAAAGCAGGGGAAATACAGCTCCAACAGAAACATTAAACGCAGTACATCTACCATGGTTTCCCATTGACCTTGAAAACACACTCACACACACTTAGTTACACACACACACACACACAGTGTGTGTACAGTGATTTATTTTACAGACTCACACAACTCTCTCCAGCGACCATATGGGAATGTGATGATAGAGAGAAAACAGGAGATTGATGTGTCACTTTGGATCAAACTGATGTTTGTGTCTGAACAGAGAAGAAACAACTAAAATTCACATTAAGCTTTTAAACCTGTGCGACTTCTCATTCTCTGCCATCCAGGTTTGATTTTCCAGCAACATACTGGATTTAAAATATCTAAACACATTACAACCTGAGGAAAAAGGAACGGGCTTTGACCAGGTGACTCTTTCAGGTATCTTTTATGTCATATCTGGTTAAATCTCTTCAGCAGAACAGGATAGAGGAAAAGAAAGTTTCAGATACGCGGAACATTAAAAAGAGGGCAGCATCTCAGTTTATACAGCCTTCTTGTTTCAGGAAGACATTATTTTTATAATGAATAATTCCACTTGGTTTTTAAGAGTCTGCAAATGAGCTTAGCTTCTGGAGATATGGCAGCTCTGAATATTAAATTTCACTAAAATCTAAATCAGATTATTAAAAAATAAAAGCCTTTCTCCTGCAGTGTGCTGGAGTGGTGGCGGGAAGTTTCTGTGTGCTGCTGCTGCTGCCCTCTGAATCACTGCCAGTAGGAAGAGAGATGGAGGGGGAGGAGGAGAAGTGAACATTTTGACACTGAAAAGATTTCGAGTCCACAGCCTGCATCTGTGGAAAAAACCTGTGATTTTAGAGATCAAAAAAATGAAAGCCGAGATGTCGAAAGTCATCCATCGCCACTGAACGCATCGATGTGTGGGTCAGAGCCTGAATTTATCTCTAAGCATCGGCTCAAAACAAGTTTCCAAAGCTGTTTTTAGGAGGATTTTTTTTTGCCTCATGCGTGTCACTGTTTGGAAAAGAATGTAGATGTGTTGAGGATGGAGAGAGAAGGAAAAGAAGTAAGAAAGGAGGAGAAGGGGAATTACTGAGGGGCCAGCGGGGAGGAATACTGAGTCATGGGGTTGAGGTCCACCCGTGGGAACAGGGGAGGAGAGAGGGCGGAGAGGGGGAGGAGGAGGGGAATAAGAGAAAGAGAAAACGGGGGGAGTTAGAGTCTTTTTCTCATCTCCTCATCAACCATTTGATTTTCATAACAGGCTTTGGAAGGAAATGAGTAGCACAGAGTGAAAGAAAGCATCAGGTGATCACGACCATCACAGGCTGCAGGAAAAACAAATACTCTTATACTTCATATCTGTATCTGGTGAAGTTTCTTTTTTACTCCACGGGTAAATATGGTTTTGAATCATACTCATAAAAACAGCTGCAAAAGTCTCTGGAAAACTTTGAAGAGACTCTGCCAATACGTTTTCCTTAAACAAACAAGCGGCGTCCCTGATACTGCTTTTTTTTAAATTACACACAGTTACTTTACTTCTTTAACTTTACCCTCAAACTCCTCTGCAGCCTCATTTTAGATTGATCTACAGAAAATGAATCAAAAACAATCCAAACATTTGGATAAGTGACCTATCAGGTGAAACGACCGATCATTTGTTGCTTCCATCTTGTCAAATGTGAGGATTTACTGTCCCTGAACACTGATGTCATAGCAGGTGCGCTGTCTTTGACAGCTCAGGGAAAACACCTGCTGTGATATCACCGACTGGGATTCGTCCAGAAGTGAAAAGTGTTTATAGCCTCAAACCGCAGAGCAGCTTTCTTTCCCGTGGATTTACCCTTTAAAACAAACTCACCATCTACAACCATTTAACTGGACTGGCACGGTCACACCAAGCAGGAAACACTGTGGTGCAACAAACTTCAGCAGAATCAGCCTGTAAAATCAGTTTTGAGTCAACGGAAGAATGTGGTCTCCCAGAGAATTAAGTTGGAAAAAGGCAGCAAAAGAAAACACCAGACTTTGGTTCCCATTCACATACTTGGGATATTCCTGCACTACTTAGGGTCAACAGAAGCCGACAGAAAATGGCAGGAAATGAAGGCAGTGTGAGAAACAGAAAGCTGCAGAGGACAAATTCCTCAAGTCCAGGCCCTTCTGAGTGACAGCTTCCAAAGGAAAGGGGGGACACACACTCTGCAAACACACGCTCATGACATCAAGCTTTCCAAAGAGACGACTGACATCCTCTTCCCCTGTATCAGTTTGACTCTACCCCCTCCACCTCAGGAAGAGGAAACCGGCTTCGATCCCTTCGGCCTTTCACCGTGTCGAGGCCCTGGAAGCGGCTCAGGAGACCTGACTCCTGTACAAACTCTAAACCGGGTGGAAAAAATCCCCTCATCCAGGCCTGGAACATGTGTTTCACCGTGGCCTTCCTTATGCAACTCTGACCGAGTTTGACTTTTTTGGCAGGTGGAGGGGGAGTGAGGTGTGGGGGGGTGGGGGGTGGGGTGTTGTCAGCGGTTGTTATTGGAGGAAAAGCACACATCCTCGAATGAGGGAAAAGAATGCAACTTTTTCTCATCCTCCAACTGCTTAACCACAGAGGTGCGAGTGACTGTCAACCAAACGACTACAAAGAGACACAAAACAACCAAAAGCAGACACACAATGACTACAAAGAGATGTGGCTGTGTGGTTTGTAGTTGTTTTGTGTCTCTTTTAAACCATCAATTATGCTTCTTTAGAGAATTATGCACACATTTTCTTTTTCCATTTCATCTCGACTCAGAGATGTTGAATAATTGAATCTATCTGACCCTTTTCTGACTCTGAGCCACATGTGACTCTGCTTCCTGCATCATTTTACCCAGTTCAGCTCCTCATCTGATTCATCAACAAATATTATAATGTGTTAATTCTTCTTTTATTTATAAATGCGAGGCTGCGAGGGCCAAAAAGGCTTTCTGTTGCTTCAACAATACACAGCGGAGGGCTGAGTTAAGCCACGGTGATCCCCGTGTGGTGACTGGATTTTAGAGGAAAGTGGCTGAAAATATTAAACAAAGTCTGAGCTTTAAAATTCAGCAACGGAGGAAAAGCCAAATGTTTATATCTTGTTTTTCTTTGGGTAAAAGGCAGATCAATGTTTTCCATCTTCGCTGAGACAGTAGGAGGCAAGGAAGACAGAGAGAGAGAGAGAGAGAGAGAGAGAGAGAAAACGAGGCGGTGGAGAGAGGATGATGATGAGAGATGAAGGCCCAGGCCGGCTCTATTGATTACTTAGCCGTGTGCTTCTGCCCACATGTTAGTGATACAGTAAGAGCCCACTCAGATTTTAGAAAGGAGAGAAGAAGAGTGAGGATCTTTGCATCTCACACAGATGAACACAAATGATTCTTTTCTCTCTTTCTCGCACACACACACAGATACACACACACAGACGCACACAGATACACACAGATGCACACAGATGCACACATGGGTGAGTTCACTCTCTGTAAAGTAAACTAGATGGCGAGCTACATTTTGTTTTTATCTTTCTTCCTCTCCTCTTTCCAGCTCTGCATCTGGTCTGTGTTTAGAGGGACTTTCTCTCTTATCATACTGTACGTGCTCTCTCTCTCACACACACACACACACACACACGCACACACACACACACACACACACACACACACACACACTGCTGACAGCCTCGTAAACTCATCCTCACAGTCGGCGTACTTTATTCATGTGCTCACTCTTGAGCTGTAAACAAAGAGAAAACCGACTTGTGATAGGTTTGTGCAAAGTTTGCAGAGTAAAGCAAGCTGGCAGCCGTGGTTAAAATCTCCCATCATGCATCTGGGCTGCTTCTCATGCATGGGAACTGTTGTCAGAGAGAGGTGCATGTGTCCTGCTGACGCTGACATTAAAAGGTAGAGCTGAACTGTGTCAGTGCATCCACTCTAACACGAGGAGCATCACTACATATTGCATTCTGAGACAAGCAGGTATGAGTTAAGTTGTCCATTCTCCAGCCCTCTACAGTCAAACTCTGCACACACACCATTCAAACGTCCAAATGAAGCAACAATAAGCCAAACCCTCATCTTCTTAACTCTGCACACAGACGCTTTGACCAGCTACAGTTCACTTTAACTCCAAACCCGAGTGTTAAAGTCAACAGAGACTAAAGAAAACATGTGACACGAGCAGGAGCCGATGCAGTGAAGGAGGCGACGGGGACAAAGTGGCAGGTAGAGACGCAAAACTCTGAAACATGCATGACATCTCTGCATTTACACCAAGTTCACATTCCACTCTCTACGCCCACAACGTGCTGCCTTCAGGAGCATCGTGTAAACCTGCACATCCCAGAGCTGAAGTCACGGAGAGTCACTGGTCAGAAAAGGTGTAAAACTTTGCATAAAACCTTCCTGTTGTCTCACCGAGTTTGACACTGCAACAAATTACTGACAACATCTGATCTTGCATCAGTTATTGGCGTGCTTACATGCTCTCCACCCCCTTGAATTTCACATCTTGGCAATTAACTCTGGTTTTATATAAAAACTTTTCCCAGTAGAATTGAATCACTTTACTGCATCATTTCAAAGTAAACTCTGCTGTTTTTTCCTGCAGCAGCTGAAGGCAGGACACCTCTCTGCCAGCTGACAATAACCAAGCTCTCACTTACTCACACCCTGAACAGGTCCTCATGTTCTGATGGGCCGTGAACAGAGTAGTGATGACCCCGCAGTGACTCATGAACAAAAATCTCTTCAAAAAAACATAAATCTCTCCAGAAAAGCAGGAGAGATATGGTTCCATAAAGTTTGACACCACTGATCTGACTCCACCAGAGTCAAAAAGCTGCTTCAACTCTGCGCCTGCGAGATGTGTAAAGTGACACCAGGTGTGTTTCTTTGAGTGTGTGTGCGTGTGTGTGTGTGTGTGTATGTGTTTTAACTGAAACAGGTTTTTAATTTCCTCTTACTTCTCGGCGGAGGCTTGCTGACCAGCTCTGCGACGTGCCTCTGCAACCGGACCACTCTGCCCTCCAGCGCGCCGGACCGGTGGCAGATGGACACCAGCTCTCCCTCCAGCTCCTCCAGGATGCTCACCGAGTGCCGGGACAGATCCGAGAGCTGCCGGAGCACCGAGCACAGGGTGAAGCCGCACACGTCCGCCAGGTCCCCGAAAATCTCCGCCTGGCGCTGCTGCGGACGCGCCTCCAGCAGCCTCCTGCCGTCGGCCTTGCACACATCTTTCGGAAGTATCGTCCGCTTGCAAAAAGGCATGATTTCTCTCCGCCAAAAAGATAACAAACTCCGTGCGTTGTCAAGTTATATTCCTGTGGTCCTTCTCCCTCCGGTTGGCGCACAGACACATGCTACGGATCCTCCGGGAGGAAAAACTCCGCTGCTGTTGGAGAGGCTTGGAGCGAGTTGCGCGTCGTGCGCCCTCATTGTTTTTGACTGGGAACGAGCTTTTCTCTGTTTTTCGGTGTGGAGGAGAGACTCAGCTGCTGTGACGACTGGTGTCAAAGTGGTCAGAGTGTAACAAACAAAACGTCCGGTTTAAACTTTCAAAATCAAAGCCCGGATTAAAGCTTTTCTTTCCAGAAGTCAAAACTAAGTGTCAAAATAGATTTTGTGATTAAGTAGTTGATCTAACTGTCGTCGTTATTTTTAGTATATGTCTACACTAATATAAAAGCTAATATACTATACAAATCTGAAGTGAAACTTGATGATATTCTAACCACGTTGGCCCTGCCACAGAAAACATGGGGGTGTCCAAACTGTTCCACAAAGGGCTGTGTGGCTGCAGGTTTTTGTTCCAACCAATGAGGAGCACACAGTTTGACCAATCAGCTGTCTGAAGACTGAGATCAGTTGATTAAATGAGTCAAGTCTGGTGTGCTGGTGCAAAAACCTGCAGCCACACGGGCCTTTGTGGAACAGTTTGGACACCCCTGGCTTACAACCGATTGGTTTCTGAGTTTAGAAATACCTTTTGAATGTATTTCCGTTGGTTTTATTATTTTGCACTCTGAAAATCTCAAATAACAAGAAACAAAATAAAATTTTAAAAAATCAAGTCATGACTAAACCAGAAGTAACTTTTATGGCTATCATGGTTTTTAATTTCACACAATTTTATGAAATGAATGCACCTTTTTATACTGCACCGGCTGCTTTTAATGGCACTTCTTGTGTAATTTTTCACCCTGGCATTTACGCCCCTTTTCGTGCTTTTATTTTGAAGCTAAATAGACCGAAGTCACATCTTATTTCGTCCGACTTGACGCGACGACAGGGGGAGCAACAGTCTGGTGTTTCCCGAGAAGGAAACCTGTCTGGAGGAAGAAGAGAGATGAGATGAAAGAGGAGAGGAGAAAAAAGACGAAGAGGAAGAGGAGGAAGAGGAGAAAGGGAAAAAGAGGAGGGAAGGGTGAGAGGAGGAGAGACTGAGGGTGTAAGACAGGGGATGGATGAAATGTTCAGGAGTCCTTCATGCACCACTGCGCGTAACTGTGCGCGCCCACGTGTGGATATGCGTGTGCATGTGTGGGTTGGTGAAAGACAAATTAAGAGAGTGGAAACTCCTGTCCGCAAACGCTTGTGTTCGTTTTGTCTGGGGCTGTTTATCACAGTTTGTTTCCCCTAAGATCCAATTAAGAGAAACTTAATGCTACAGTTTACATTAGTGTTTGAGACAATGCAGTGTTTCCAACTTTGTGACAACAGTTTGTGTTTGTGCCTTTCCTCTGTTTGAACACAACAAAGCCCTTATACACAAAGGCAGCTCCATAAAGAAATGGTTTTTCCACTTCAGTGTCAAAGACCTGGACTGGTCTGCACAGAGCCCTGACCTCAGCCCCATCCAGCACCTATGGGAGGCACTGGAACACAAACTGTGAGCCAGGCCCGATCACCCGACATTAGTGCTGGACCTCGCTAGTGCTTTTGTGCCTGAACACGGAGCAAATCCCCACAGCCATGTTCCAAAGTCTGGTGGAAAGCCTGAAAGCAGAAGAGCTGGTGCTGACACGTACAGGCATATAAAGGTGGAAATGTTCATGTGTCCACATACTTTTGGCTAAGTATCTTTTTAATTTTATTTTCTGTTAGTCTTATGTATGTTCTTGTTTCATTTGTTGTGTTTTTAATCATATACTGGCTTTTGTATCAATTACTTTTGGCCATAAAGGCGAATAAAGCATATTTAAGTTTGAACATCAGAGAGACAGAAAACGAAAGGCCTCAGAAATGTTTCAAACACGTCAGCAGAAGCTTCATGCTGTAAAAATGAGGTCAATTTAAACAACTGGGTCTGGAAATGAGGAGACGAAGAAGAACCAGGGGACACAAATTCCTGAGCGAGAGAAGAAATGAACCAAGACAACATGGAGCTCTGCAGCCTCTCTCTCTTTCTTTCTCTCACTTTAGAAACTGAATGCAGGTCCAGGCCTCCACTCTAGGCACATATTTCCAGATGGGGACACTAGTGCCTGAATCCATAACACAAAACTAAGATCACAGATTTGGCTCACTGTAGCTAACTACAAGTTCAAGATTAATCTCAGTCTGAGAAGAGATGGTGTATCGACAGTCCTCAGCTTAAATGCTGTGTTTTTTGCTTGAAGTTTGGTTGAAGTTTTTTAAATAGAAAATATTGATTTAAAAAATGTATTCATCAAAAATCAAGCTGTTAAAACTTAAGGTCAAAATCAAAACAAGTTCAAGACTGAGATCAGAGTCGGTCACTTAGTTAATTTCCCTGCTAAATTCAAGCTGACATTTAGTAACATGATCTGAACGTGTCACTTACATGTCTGTCGTCATTTTCACGTGACACCAGTTTCCCACGAGTCTGAACCGAGATCAGAGCAACCACTGTCAGAATCAGAGCAAATCACTCATCAGATCCATTACATAACACAGTCACAAGATCATTATTAGATATCACTGAGCATGGCAGAGTCTTCACTGAACTCCTCCTCAGGTTTCTGTTTTCCTGCTTTTTTTCACCGTCCCTGAACACAACCCGGATCGGAGCCAAATCTGCCTGGTCAACCAACATTACCATCTTCTCTGAGTGGATTGTTTTTTTCCCTCCCCACAAAGTGACAACAAGTGCACAGAGGAGAAGAGTCACGTGGCAGAAGTGGTCAGAGTATCTCTTTAAGGAATCACATCACAGCAGGAGCCTCTCAGGCACATGACGTGGCCCCCTGGACTCTGAGGAGCAGGGTGGAGAAGCTCTAGCCTCCCTCTCTGGAGCAGTTTGAATCCTCTTGCTTCGCAACTGTTTTCCCCAGCAAGCTGCTCACATCTCCTGCTGTAAATCGTACTATTACCACTTGTCCTCTGTTCACCTCCTATCGTGCGTTTGATTCCAGAATGAGATTTGAAGAATCTAATAGTTACTCTGGTTAATTAAGTACTTGTTTTAGTATGTTTCTCCTTTGTGTTTTGAAGACCTTTTACCCGCACACTAATGGTCCTGACATATTAAGTATTTAACATTAATCACCTATAATTATGCAGCTTGTTCCTTTTTCTGTTTTCATGCACCCATACACTCATACGAATGTACCAGTAATATTGAATTACATGTTAAGACAAGGTCACTGACCTGTTTATCATGTTTCTGTAGCTCTTTAGGACAATACACATTGAATATGGATTAGATATTGAACCACATGCCACAAACAATATCTGTTCAATCCTCTGCCTCCTTTGTTTTTGTGTTTAACACAGTCAGGGTTTATGACCTTTGACCTTTTGTTCTCTCGGTTGTTCGTAACATTGATCGAGTCCAGTGAAATGGGTCTCTCCCGTCCTTTCTGGGTTATTCAAATGAAGAAGTGTCACAAGTTCAATATGACTGTGAGCAGTTTTTCTTACGGATTTTCACTCCTCAAACTGTTTTAATTTGAATTATTTAAGAGGTAAAACTACATCCAATATTTAACAAGAAGAAAACAAATAGTGAGGAGAACTCTTGAAAGAAATAAACCATTTTGTGCAGCAGAAATACTGTATGTCTAATTCTCATCACACAAACCCTCAGATTTATCAGCCTAATTTATCTCATGCTGAAAGAAATGATTCAACACTTGATATCTGTGTGATCATTTTGTCGATGGAGACATTAAATCACCACCATAATGTATTTCCTTCTTTCAAGACAAACAGTGAACCCGTCCAGCTGCACAGGTCTTCTCCTGCTTGTCCTCGGGCTGATTTTACTGCAGTGACGTCCCAGCTCGCCTCTCTACAACACTTTCCAGGATTCTCCACTTTCTGTGAAAACTCCTCGTTCCTCTTCTCGAGGTTCGTGAACGTCGCCCTCCTTCCTCCTCCCTCTCCCTCCTACCTCACCCCCCCCCCCCCCCCCAAAAAAAAGCACATCTGGTCCTCAGAGCGCCCCCCGGGCCCCCTTTAGCAACCCCTCCCAGACGTGAACTTGGCCTACCTAAATGTTTTTGTTCATGCAGTCTGTGTCTGTCTTATGGAGAGGGGGATGGAGAGCGAGAAACGAGGAGGAATTTCAACATAAACTGCCTTTTATTGACACAATTTAACGAAAACATCAACATGAGAAACTTATGAGAGACAGAAGAGAGGGATTGTGTGTGTGTGTGTGTGTGTGTGTGTGTGTGTGTGTGTGTGTGTGACATCAAGAATGTATATAAAGTGCAAGAGATTGGAGAACGAGAGGAGAAGCGGATGGGAGTGGTCACATTACATCATCTGTACAGTTACTAAGGCCTCACACTAATCATATCAGCGCTGTCACTTATCCAATCAGTTGCCATGACAACCAGCATGTCAGCAAGTCAATCAACCAACCAGCTAGTCAACCGAATCAACCAGATAGTGTAAACCAGCCGTCAAAACCCCGCCTCCGGGCCGGCGACCTCCACTGTCAACGAGCCAGTCGTCCAATCAGCCGACAGGGAGTCAGGCAGTCAATCACATGGAAGCAATTGATTAGAAACAGCTGTCCTCACCCACTCTCCCTCCCTGCCTCCCTCCTCCTCCACCTCCTCAGATGACTGAGTTCATTGTTTTAGCAGCTCAGCCCACTTTTCTGTACTCACACAGGGAGCACGCTCCAAATTTACCTCCATTACTTTGTCCACTTGGACTCGCTCCTTCGCTCTGTCTCACTTTTGTTTCACTATTTTCATTCTGCATGTAACCAGATTTGGTCTGTCTCACATCCAGAATTTGATTGATGCTTCGGTATGATTACTTCTGTGTGCGGTACTCTGCCAAGTCTCATCTTGGCCATTTTGTTGCGCAGATGATGTGTTATTCTGCAAAAATGATGAATAAAGTTGAACTTGAACTTGATCTTGGGCGTAAACTTAAGTGCAAAACCCACGGTTTGACTCCTGGCTGGGGTCACACTGTCTGTTGCATGTCATAACCCCTCTCTATGTCCCCCTGTCAATCATCAGTAAACAGGGAGTCACTGCGGCATCGTCTCTTAACCCCACCTCTGACCTGCTCACAAGTCTAAGTCGTACAACTGAAAACATTCAGTATTTAGGACTTAAGATCCTGTGATAGACTCACATGGAGGTAAATGTTTTGACTAAGTCTATGTGAAAGATCAAAAACATGAAGGCTGCCTCTATGTGTGAGGTCCAGTGAAACTTTCATCACTGTGGAACCTTCAGAAACGTCTCTGGAGATACTTGCAAGACAAAATCAGTTTGACTTTTCTCCAGACATTCATTAAGGAAGCGTTTAGATGTGCTACCTGCTAATAAGCTTCTTGTATGATGTTTCCAACAGGCGGAGGAGACCTGGTGCAGGATGAATGTGTAAAGGACATGTCTGAAGACTGAATGCCTGTCGTTTTCGTCCGTCTGTGCAGACTTCCTGCTCTGTGTTTAATCCCCTGTAAGATAATTCAACATATTACTGTTCTGTTCTGTGACTGGATGTTTTTTTCTCCATACTTCCTCTGCAGCTCACATTTCTTTTGCTTTTTTCACCATCCAGCCAAACGCACTTCAAAGCCTCAGTGTGACTGTGCAGTGCGAGTGTGTGTGTCTGTGTGTGAATCAAATGTGATTGTTGCTCTGCTCACAAGGGGATGCAGAGCAGGACCGGAGCAAAGCATGCGTCTGGCGAGTCTCATATTTCAAATGTTCAAAGACTGTGTTTGTGCATGTGTGTGTGTGCATACATGTGTGTGTGTACTTATTTGTTTACAAGCACTGGTCCCAGGCCTATAAAAAATGGGGACAACGCTGCCACTTTCGATTTGTTACTAAACAACAAACCAAGTGCAGAAATCTGTCGTTTCATTTTGTCGCCTTACCTCAAAATACAAATCTGCCAACACTGCAGCCTCACGGCATGTAAAGGTCAAAGTTCATCATCACGTTGATGAGACTCAGACTACCTGCTTTCTCACGCTAAATCTAAATATTGTGCCCAAGGCGAGTTTGATTTAACTGTTTTTACCTTTTTAAAATGCAGCAGATTCACTGTCCTCACTCCTCTCTGCCAAAGATGATGGATTACTGTACTGTTCAGAGTGTCAGAGAGCAGACGGTCATGGGAGTGAGCCATGCCCCTCTACACACACCGACACACACTCTCCTGCTGTGTGTGCTGTTATAGTATGTGTCATGTGTCGGAGAGGCGGGGCTGGAAATGGAACTCGCGGGTGTTGGTAACGTACATCTCTTGCTCTTTTAGGTAAAAACACACACACACACACACAAACAGGTGAACCTGAGGGCCAGAGGAGGATACATAACACACACACACACACACACACACACACAGGGGTGGTGTGTGCCAGGCCAGGTTTCTGCAGCGCAGAGCAGGCTGTATCTCAGCAGTCACCATATGGACTAGTACTGAAGTCAGAACACAGAGAGGTGGAGGGATGGATGGATGGATGGATGAGGAAGAGAGAGAGGGGTGATCTGGAGGGAATGATAGAGGGATGAATTGAAAGATGAAGGGAGAAAGGAAGGAGGGATGATGTTGGAATTAGGTATAGGGAAGGATGGGAAAGAGGGAAAAGGATACAAATCAGGTATGGAGTGGTGTGATGAAGAATGGAGAGAAAGATGGAGGATATTCACAGAAAGAGGGAATTAAAATAAAAAGAGGGAGGGCGAGCAGGGAAGATTAGGTAGGGATTGGTGCAAAGAAGGATGGAGGGAGGATGAAGTATGGAAGATATTTTGGGAAGGATGAAAGTTGGAAACAGGATGATGGCAGGTGGCAACAAAAGAGGTAGGAAGAACTGACAATGAGAAAAAATATTTAGAGAAGGAGGGAAGGAATTAATGTAGGAAATGGAGGAGGGATCTGGGGAGAAAGAGTGATGAAAACTGGAGAAAGAGTGGAGGATAGAAGGAGAGAAAAAGAAAGAAACTGGCAAAAAGGATATTTAACAAAGGATGACAGGAATCAAGGTAGGAAAGGAAGGAAGGAAGGACAGGGAGGTTGGAATGGAGGATGGATGTAGGAAAAGAGGACGGGATCAAAAGAATGGAGAGTTGGAAAAAGGAGGAGGAGAGGGATTAGCAGTATAAACAGATGGATCGTGCATGATGGGATGGAAAGAGAGCAGAGAGGACGGAGGGAGGGAGGATGGGCTGCCTCCAGGTTAAAGATGGAGGGATCACTGGGAGGACTGGTTAGAAGAATAGAGCTTCAGTCACTGGTTAAGTTGTTTAGACACCAGCCAGAGAGCTCATGCACCAGTGGGACCTACAGAATTAAAGGGACAGTTCGTCATAGCGCAGACATTTTTACTTCAGACACGGATGTTACTCATGTTACTAACTGCAGTAAATGCTCTGCTTCAGTCTCTGAATCGAGACCATCACAACTTCTTACCACTGCGCTTTCTCAGCCTGTAAAATAAATTAATTACCCATAAAAGTCTATACACAGGAAGCTTTGTTAGCAAGTAGAAAGGACACATGGACGAGCTGAGTGTTTGGTAAATAACAGTTTATTTGAAAAACAGGTGGTCTGTTTTGTGGCCAGTTTAGCTGCTGCCCTGCTTGGCGGCCAGCCTCTTGTCTCTCTCCTCGGCGATGGTCAGACGGATTCCCTTTCCTCTGGGCAGGGACACCCACGGCTTGTTGCCCTGCAGATGGGAGACAAATATATATTTATTCTGGAGACAAGGCTGTAATCTGCAACAGTAGTACACATTTTAGCGTGCGGGAAGTTAAACACCGTAGTACAAAAGGAGAAAAGCTCAACTCTTGATTGTGCTAACATTTATCTGACCGCCAGCACTTCAGCACGGAGCCGTCATCAAGGTGAAGAAGAGCGCAGGACTGAGGCTGATGAGAAAATGTCACGCAGCAGAAGGACGACTGCGCCGCTGACAGATCCTGTCACATCAGTGACCTAATAAATGTCAGGCCGCAGAGAGCAGCTGTCCGACGTTTTACTACCAACACTGTCCACAGGCCAGATGCTCGTAATCACCGAACACGCTCGACTCGATGGGACAGAGTGCGGCACACAAGGCTTTTTAGTTTTTCACTGAATATCTACCTCTTCTTTCTGTGAGGGTGACGAGATGTGTGTGGGGGGGTTTTCAATGAGAGGGTCTTATCAAGGAGCTCAGAACTTCTTAGAGGAATTAATGGTTTATTTTCATCGCTGATCAAAACCAAAGATTGTCATCCTTGCTCCAACATTTTTAGTCACAGAATTTCTTCTCTTCTGCATGAAGAGTTTTTGTCCCAGCTACAGAAACCGAGACAACTCAAAACATTCGGAAACGGGTGAATTCAGCCCTGTGGGTGTGATGGAGTTTAGTTCTTTATTCCCCCGTGTCTGAATATTTCTACAATCCTCACCTTGCCAATGACGAAGATGTTGGAGAGCCTGGTAGCGAAGCTGTTGCCTGTGCTATCCTTGACGTGCACCACGTCGAAGGAGCCGGGGTGACGCTCCCTGTTGGTGATCACACCGATACGCCCCAAGTTAGCACCACCAGTCACCATGCACAGGTTACCTGCAGGGAGAATAAACATCAGATTAGAGGGAGAAGAAAAAAAAACATCAAGTACATACATCAAGTTAGGTGAAGGCGAGTTGAACCTACCAGTATCAAACTTGATAAAGTCTGTGATCTTGCTGGTATCCAGGTCGATGCGGACGGTGTCGTTGACCTTGATGAGGGGGTCAGGGTAGCGGATGGTGCGGGCGTCGTGGGTCACCAGGTGGGGGATTCCCTTGGTGCCAATGATGATCTTCTTGACCTTGCACAGCTTGTACTGCGGAGGAAGAGGAGAGCTGGATTAGGAAACATCCATCTGCATGTGCATAATTCAAGGAGCAGTTAAAGACATGAATCGGTGATAAATTATCTAAATTTAAATTACAGCCACTCGCAGCCTCATGACGAAAACGAACTTTATAAATATCTCACAACACAATACATGTATGTTTTCCAGTCTTTTTCATTTTGGTCAGCTGTCCCAGACTCTCCCATCTGTGGCTGTACTTCATCTCACAGTTGAGGATTTTAACCAGATTTGACCAAGATTTTTGGAGATTAAACCAGTTTGAAGCACCATCCGCTGCAACAGCTGATCTTCAAATTTGCCCAGAGGCAAAGGACCAAATCCTTAAAACCCATCTCGCATGCCGATTACGCCAGATAAGCCTGCAAAGAGTCAGCTAGATCTCAAAACCCAGCCACTAAAGCAAACTTCCTGCTCTGGGTCATGTAGCAAGAACTGGCCATCACTGACAAAGCTGCTTTTAATCTTAATTATGACCTCCAACTTCCTCCTTTGGCCACTTATCCTTCCCTTCTGTCAGCATTATTGAACAACTAAAAGATTATTGATTACTGAACTGAAAGATTTCAGATATAAGACAAAGATACTTAAGGAATCTTAAACACCTTTGTTGCTCATCCTCCTCCTCTTGTTTCCTTTCATCTGTGTATCTGTGTTATACCTTCTTGTTTCATGGTGGTAACTGTTTTGACGTTACCAAAGCAAGGAGTTGTCGGTTCTCTTAAAATTAGGATCGACGATGGACAACTTAAGGCTAAACACAGGTTAAAAGCCTGTTTCCGGGTCTTACCTTGGCCTCCTCAGCGGTGATGCGGTGGACAGTGAAACGTCCCTTCACATCGTAAATCAGGCGGAAGTGCTCGCCAGTCTTCTCGATGCTGATCACATCTGGATAAACACAAACATCGACAGTCTTAGCATCAAAAGTCTGTTCTTTAAAGCATAAATGGTACAGACACTGGAGTTTAACAAGAGTAGACTTCAATTTCATTGCAACAGAAACTGGCCAGAGAGGCAGAATGTTCATTGTGTATTTATATAAATAGGACACTGTCATTCCGCTGTGAAGACTTCCCCTGGATTTGGAAATTAAAATACCACACCTCCATATGAGGCCGTTGGCCAGCGCTGATGTGGAGAGGAAACTAACTGGGTGACAAGTCTGGAGGAGGCGTGACTTTCATACTCTGGACAACAAAAACACTTTGAAGACCTTAGAGCCAATTCTGAAAAAAATGTTGTGATTGAGCAGATTAAGTGTTGTAAGATTTAAATTTCTAACGAGGTGGAGAATACACAAAGAACACGGTCTCTGTTTGTGTCAGTGGGAAATTCAACCCCCGCGTTTTCCACAATTTATAAGTGACAGCACTAACATCTGTGATGTTTTGACAGCGAAGATATTTTGTTTGTTTGTTTTTTTGGTTCACAATTTCTCGTAATTTCTGATCGAGCTAAGTGGAGCAGCTGGTGTTGACTCATTTGTTCTGTGATGAGGCCAAATAATCACCAGTCCTCTTCCAAACAGCTATACCTCATTAAAAAAAACAAAAAACATTTATATATGAATCAAATCGACTTTGTTCCCACAGTATCTCAGAGAGCACATCTTCCCAAATGACTAGCTGCACACCAGCCTTGTCCATTGTGGCATTTTTTCATTGACAAAGTCCATCACACATCAAAAGAGACAGCAAAAGCTTGACTTACCCAACAACCGACTAGAGGAAAGTGTCAGCTCTGACAACCAAGACTGAAGGAACACAGACAGCTAATATGAAGACTAAAGAGTCTGTTCCTGAACATACTCACTTAAAGTGACAGCTGATGTGCCTGCCATGTTCAAATTTTGACAAATTACGGTTTTCAAGCCTCCTCTGGGGAGGGACGTCTTCTCCAAAGAAAAGCTCATGACAAGCTGAGCGAGGCAAAACAAAATCTCAAAATATATCAACTTAATCTCAAAGTCACACTTTGCTTCCACTTCACATCAGTCACATCACAACTGGCTGTTCGGGAGCGGATTGTTGATATTTAAGTGTTGTAGCTGGAGCTCAGAACTTCTTAGAGGAATAGGTTGTGTAGTTTCAGCTCATTGCTGATCAAACACACAAATTCATCACTGCTCCTTCTGCCTCCTAACTGACACATCTGAGCATCAACACAACAACCACCTGCAGGTTGCACAGATCCACTTTAAGTTATAAAAACACTTCCTGCAAATTCTTAAATACACAGACTAACTAACTACTCTTACTAAACACTAAATCTCTTGAGTTAAAAGTTAACTCACCCATGAATCCAGCAGGGTAAGTGACGTCGGTGCGGACCTTGCCATCGATCTTGATGAACCTCTGCATGCAGATCTTCTTCACCTCATCCCCTGTCAGGGCATACTTGAGGCGGTTCCTCAGGAAGATGATGAGGGGCAGGCACTCCCTCAGCTTGTGGGGACCGGTGGAAGGACGAGGAGCCTGAGATGGAGGAGGAGAGAGACGTCAAAATGTGTTTAAAGACAATGTCTAAATCAAAGATCTGAAATCTGATATTAACTTTATTAAATAGAAAGTAGCACTATTTCTTTTAGTTGCAAATTCTGAAAGCATGCTAGGAGTTGGGCTTCGCCAGGACCACGCATGGCCCTACACTGCATCTCTAGAAGAGCTGCAGTAATTAACTGATCAATCACTCGTAGAAAAAAACAAAACAACAGGTAACCCTATAATTTACACCATTTTAGACAAAAAAAGTGTATTGACATTTCAGCAAACAAAACTTTTGAGATATCAACTTGGATTCTGTGAAACTGTGCTAAACAACTTACATACAAAGTGTGCTGCACAATAATTAACAGTAATTGTTTTACAAATGGCAAATCTAAGGATGGAAAACCTACCTCTTGATAAAAGCTTTAATGAGTCAAAGCAACAGATGGTTATAGTAACTCAATGGGGGATTTATCTTTATGAATAACTGATGCTTTGCCTTGTGAACCCAATGTGCTGTAAACACGTGAGGCACAAAACTGAGGCTGACGCAGACATTCAGAAAAATCAAGAGCATATTTCGGTGTCTTTTCACTGCTTTTGCAGCGTACCGTTTTGCCTTTAACCCTTCCATACCAACCTTTAAACGTTACAGTTAAGAAGAGACAATACCAAACATAACCTAATGTAAAAAACTGTGGTGGAACCAGTACTTACGAAAACTCCGGTGAGCTTGTCCAGCATCCAGTGCTTTGGCGCTGCGACGCGCTTGAGGTGCTTCTTCGGTCCTCTTGCCTGGAGAGAGAGACACCAAACCCGGTCAACAACGGGGCAGGAAACAGCCAGCAGTGATCCGAGAAAAGAACAAGAACCACTGCTGGAAAATATCGCTGCTCACGATGCATAAGTCCCCCGACTTAAAAGGGGACATCCTCAGCCAGTAATGTTAGCATGGTACGCTATCGCCGGCTGCGGCCTAGCTAAGCTATACCTATCGCCCACTAACGTGTTTAACACTTTAACTCAGTGTAACTCTAGATCCAAAATGCAGAAAAAACACCTCGTTTTGTGCACAAAAAGCGACATTTCAACAGGCTAACTTCAAAGCTTTATCACGTTAATTTAGCGAGCTAACATCGATAGCCACATTCAGGCTAACGAGCCGTGAGCGATACAAGTGGCGTCAAGTGATTACAAATCATCGATAAATAGCAACAATCGGTGTTTCTGGTCACAATATAGACATGTATCGTTTAATAAGAAGTGGAATTTTACACTTGGACATATACGTGTGCGGTAACACAACAGCAAAAAGCGATGTTTAGTGATTATTTCAGTGAAGAATAGTGAGGAGAAACAGCTCACCATGTTGGAGTCTGCGGGGAAAAGGACCTCCTGGCTTCCGGTAATGAATGATAAGGCCGGCTACGGCAGACTGGGAGGGACAAAAGTGTTGAAAGTCGCATTTACATACGGACACGTTTGATTTCTATGGTTTTCAAGCACCTTTACCTTTTTCTCCTTTACTGGCATTAAGGAACAACTACAAGCTCTTTGTATCACAAATTCATAATAAACAAAACATGAATACGACATAAAATCAACAACTCCAAGCTACAGGGAGTTACAATCACATCATTTTCATGAAACTAACTTCATCCCCTGGGGGACATCAATGTCTGTACAAAATTTCATAGCAATCTGTTTTATTAAACAGGGCCATATTTTTTGCAGAAGAGTGACTGACTCTTGTGACACAGTACACACAATAACCCATAATGAAAACACGATCCAGACCTGATTTAAAGGATTTAAATATTGCACATTCCCTCCATTTACCCCGCTGCTAGTGCATCTTTTGACTCCCTCCCCGTCTCTCACTCCTTGATTCAGACTTTGTCTCTTCAGGAAATGCCAGTGTTGCAGGCAGATCTCAGTCCTGTTTACACTTGTGGAGATAAAACTCCTCCTGGGTCTGAGTCTTCCTCTGCCAAATGATACCAACTGATGCACACATGCCGTCTCTCTCTGAAGGCAACTCTGCTTCCTCCAGGCTGCAGAAACTAATCCCAATACTCGGGACAAACCTGGAGTCTATTTATACACAATAAAAATGCTCCCTTGTGTATATTCACACATTTATCTTTGGTGACCCACTTTATTTTCTTATTTTCTTTCCTTGAGCCATAAATCTTCAGAGTGTGCACAAGTCTGTTTTTCAGTGCAGTGATGTGAGTGTTTCCAGCAGAATCAACCCACTAACCTACATTTTATTCAGACCACTTTTACATTTTGCAAAAACTTGGTAGAGCTCCACAACATGGCCCGTGGCCAGCAGCAAGATGGGGACCCATCAACGTTTTCCTCCACTTTAATTTCCTGACCCACTTCTTTAAAAACATACTGGACCCTCAATCCACAGCCCAGGAAGTTTTAACTGAGGATTAAACACAGATTTGTGGAGTCATATTACAAACGCTGACAGAATAAAGAGGCAACATTTGTTTAAACTTGCTGTCTGAAGGACACAGTATTGTTTAATACAGATGTAGAGGGTAATGAAGACCAGCTGATGGCAGTAATGAAATGAGTATGCATGGTTTAAGCTGTTTCACCAATACACACACACACACACACACACACTGTGGACACTACAAAGTGCTTTTCCCGCTTTTTATACCCAAAATGGCAGATTGTTAGGACACACAACCATGATTTATTTGTCATCCTTAATTATCAACATCCCCGTCTGTGTTTTGTTTGTTATTGCGTGCAACTGTTGCTACAGCCATATCAGTTCTTTGCTCGTTGTCACATATCTATCCAGCTAACCTTCATTTATCCAAGAAATCACTTGAAATACATTTAACAAGATGCATTTTTATCAGAGAGACATAGCCAGAATGTCAGTGTAGAGTGGTTAATGCAGAGCCACATAAAGAAAGTCTGTCAGAAGCAGGGATTACACTTTGGTATAAAGTCTTTCAGAAATTCCTCATCTGTCTTTTAAGAGACTGATTAGTTCCAACAGGGTTTCCCTTTGCCTTTCCATAGTGTCCATGTTCTTTCATTTGCATGAATTACGTAATGTGGGGCCATTTAATGAGGACTGTTTCTGCTCTGTGCCAATTGTGTTAGCTAACATCAACACCAGAGGGCAGCACTGTAGCATCGTACTGTTGAGTTCATGTGAAAGTCTGACACTTCCTCATAAGTGAATTGGAGAGTCAACACTATCACATGCCAGCAGATGGAAGCATAATGATTTTGCAAATGCTTTAAAAAGAAAAAGCAGAATTTAGGTTTGTGATTAACAGTGATTACTAACAATCACATAACCTGATTGTTATGTTGAAATGTTTAACTTTTATATTAACTAAAAAGGCCTGTGAGTGGTGCAACTGTGTAGAAATCAGTGGATGCTGATCCATATATGTGGTGTGTGTCTGCTGTTTTGATGACAAATATTCACTCCATCGCAGATTTCACTTTCTTTATTTTTCCCCAAACTTCAGAGCCGTAACAAAAATACAAGCATTTTTCAATATGATCTCAGTCATTTACATATTCATATAGATGTACAAGTGAGAGCCGGTGAGCAAAAGTGCTTTAAAAATCATCTTTGAATAATATAATTTTTTCATCATTAAGAAAAAAAAAACAAAGAAAGAAAGAAACTGCAAGTAGAACCAAAAAGCAAGCAAAAATAAAACACAAAATAAGGCTTTGATCTACATGTTTACAGGTAAATATGATGAAAAACAAGGAATAAACCAGTGAAGAGTCTACTCCAATTTCACAAGTAGACCTGGCAGCAGAACAGTGGCTGAACATTTTCATTACTGTGGCGAAGAAACCTTGTAACAGGGACCTTTTAACAAATACATCACCACTTGTGTCGAAGGTTTTCACAGTCCTTGATGTGTTAGAACATTTTTCATGACCCTGAAGCCCAGGGGCGACAGCCAAGTGTGCAACAAATCACTGCTGTCATGTGGAAACTGTAAATTTACTTCATTAGAGCTGTAAGGACCATGAGGGGTTTACATGGCTCCAGATCTCAGGGAGAAAACCCAACTCAACATATTCTGGCATATACCAAGCAAACCACAGCCAAAGTGAGGAATATTCTGCATGGATCTAAGTCTCTGTCATTAGAAACCAAATAGCTGTGAGGTATATTTTGGTTCATAAGGTCTGTCCCGGGGTTAATCTGCAATATCAGGGGTCAAGGAAAAAGAGGAAATGAAAGCCCTCGGAAGATTCAAACATCTCGACCAGGCAACTTCTCAGGGGGAGAGGAGGGGAGAGGAAGGGAGAGGAGGGGAGGGGGGCGTCCATGTAGTTCACACAGCAAATAACAACATTCACTCAGCTGGGATTAAGGCCGGACTGCAAAACAACACAGACACAAAAAATAGGGACTTTAAAACAATGTTTAGCAGATGGAAACAAACACGAGACTGTCTTCGATCTGAAGAATGTTATTTTGACCCACTTAGGCGACGAGACAGAGGAAGAGAAGAATCAGCGTGTCTGTCTGTCGGATTTGGAAGTGATGAGAAGCGTCTTTATTTCTTTCTTTGCTGCCCACTGCACCGGTAAAGTGACTGTTATAAAGGAAATACCCAGCAAATCCCTTTAAAAAAAATTATTCTGTCACTCCTTCAGCGGGTTTTCATTAATCACTGCTTCTCACATTTGTGCTCATTGACTGTAACTGAGACCCTCATCAACATCACAAACAGGTATTGTGCAGTGTGTATGTGTGTGTGTGTGAGTGTAGGTGTAGGACAATAGTTGAAAAGGACTTGAGAAGCATGTGTGCACTCCTGAGGAAGTGAAGCTGTGTTTTTGTGTGTAAGCTGATCTTTTTATATCTGAATAAACTAACAGGGCCCAGCGTGTGTTCTGTTCCTCTGTCAGTGGTCTTCATGTGGACGGATTACCTGCTGATCATAGTTTCCCCTTTAACACATTATTCCATTTTGCATACGGGCTTTCACTCTGTCTCTTTTTCACTATCTGTTTTCACACAGACACACAAACAACCCCAGTACCCTGTGAAGTCTGTGTGTAACTGAACAAGTGCCTGTTTCATGGCTGCTACTCCCATTTCCCTGCTGTAACACCATCCCCTCGCTCCTGTGTGTGTGTGATGTGTTTATTTCCATGCCTTTGTATGTCTGCATATAGTTTGTTTTAGCCCGTAGGTGCTTGCATGAACTTAAATGCACATGCAGGTGTTTTGTTGCAAGCTCATGTATGTATGCATACAGGTGTGTTATTTCGTGTGTGTGGTCCAAGAGCAGACTCACAATGCCCAGGATGACTGACACGCTGGGCTGAGGTGAAAGGCCTTTGTTCCCGCCGCGCAGTTTGAGCCCCCCCAACCATCTCTCCTTACCACAACAGATATAGGTCAGAGCCCCCATCCTGACTACATCCATCCACAGCAGGACGCTGCACAGTAAAGCACCTAATGCGGAGGGTCGGGTGTCAATTTAACCCCCTCATGGGATTTTTTTCAGCCATTAAACTCTGCAGCAGCGAGGAACAGCACCTGGTAGATGGAGAGTTGACTCTATCAACTAAAAACGGTTGAGTCTGGGATAAATTGTGAACCAAATTGGTGACCACATCTGGCAGCATCAAAAAGCTTGTGTTAATGTAATGTTTCTAGAAATCTGTACCATAGTTATGTATATAAATGGCGAATCGTGATTTAGGGAGAACAAATTTACAGAGCATGTAACTGAACAGTTAAATGAATAAGTTTATTATTTGTTTTTAGATCATTTAAATAAACAGATGTTTAAGGTGGGAGGAGGGACCTCATTCACCCCTATTTCCTGGTTAAAGCTGTGATTCATGGGTGATATATTCACATATATATTCACGTTTTTGGATGTTCTGTGCGTGATAAGTTCACACCACAGGCACATGTGATTTTCAGACACACACACGTGAAATCTAAGCTGTGAAATGTAACATGTATGTGAAAACATGTCCACACATCACATGTAAAACAACTCTAACATTTGACCAAACTGTCCTAACTCTGTAAGTCCTCAACTTACTTTTCCACAGCCTCAACCATATCACATGGTCTTCGGCAGCAGATGGGACTTTGCTCAGTTGTCACAGAGATGGATTTGACATGTGAGCTCAGCAGCTGTTATGATATAATCCAACCCTTTCAGGACTTTTCATCTGTGTTAGCTTAAAAGTTCATTTGTATGATGCAGGTGAGAGCTCTACACAAAGCCTGAGTAGGGATGGAAATCACGAGCCGGTTCCAACAGAGAACCAGTTCCAAACTGTCTGAAGTTCCTTTTATCAGTGGTGGAGAGGCAGAAATGGTCCAAGGGTGATGATGGTGCTGGTTGTAATGTAATGTCCGTTACTGAGGGTAAATGTCCTGTCTTACAGGAACATTAGCAGCACGCAGGCAGGCTTAGCAGATTTCTTTCTTTGACTCAGGAAACCTAAATGAAAACAGCCGTTAACAGTGGAGCTGTTGCACACCTGAGTCACCCACATGCCTTTTTCCTACTCTGTTCCTGCACTGTGTTCAGATAATAAATTGCATGTTATCTGCATGCTTAAGTATCTTCAATGAAAAGATCACATCTGAGAGGTTTAACTTTAACCCTCGTTGGTCCCATTTAAACCTTCCTAACGCCTGCTCCGGTGTGGACCTGCATCTGGACAAAGACTGCCCTACAAGGTGTGCAAACACCAGGCTCCAGACCCACTGACAGCACACACAAGGCTTCCTTATCAGCAGCATGGAAGTGTGGTGATAGACAATTTTGTCAGGGTTGAACAGACTGTTTAGGCATAAACATGAAAGTGGCAGAACAGGAAAAACAAAAAGCAGAGGACGTGCATTTATCTGTTTTTCTCTTTCAGTTTATGTCCACACATGTTGACAAAACCTTGTATCCTCAATGTACAAGGAAGTGCTATCCAGACTCTTTGACACCAGTTTGACACGACCACCGAGGTCAGTGTTTCTTACAGGTCAGAAAACAAAACATGTACATGTAGTGGCAACTCACATGACCATAAGGCCTCGATCGCTTTTAATGAGGCTGCGCTTCAGGGCAAGAAACAATTTACTCCATTCAGGTCCCATGCTCCGAAAGACTCCTCGACTCTTGATCTAATTCATTATGTTCAGAAAAGTAGAACCGATAGTAGATGTGCTACAGAAGCCTTCCTTGTCCAAGAGACCTGATGGATATCAGCCACTGTCTTAAATAACATGTTCTATGAATACAGCTGGTTGAACTAAATTCAAACAAGAAAAGAAAGAAAGAAAAAGAAGTACATTGAGATAACCAGTTCTCAGACAATCCGTTTCTTTGTGTAGCCGAGAGACGGGAGTCTCTTTCCCGTGAGACCAGAGTCTAATATTGTCCATTAAGAAAACAGGAAACATAGTGTTTGTCATCCTTCACGAATCTCCCATAAAGTCATGTTTCCCATTTTCATTTTCCTTAAGTTCTAACATGATCGAGAGAGGACAACGCTGAGAAAAGAAGGGGGGGCCAAGTCCAACAGGTGTGTCTTTGTCATCTGCACTGTTTGTTTCCAAGAGACTGACTCAAGCATCTCTGCCAAACCTTCTCATATTAAATCACCTGGTTTTGATTAAGCCTGCAAGAGAGGGAGTGATGGAGGAAACAGGACAGGAGCAATAAGGTTTCTAAGACTCCTTGTTTCTTTTCATACTCTGCTTATGCTTCTGTTTTTCTTCCTTAAATGAAAAGGAAACATAAAAATTAGAGCGGGATGAGGCAAAACAAAAGAATTCTTAATCCTATTAGGCTGGGGCTCAGCCGCCAGTTTCATCCTAGACAAGAAAAATAAACTGACTGAACGAAATGAAAAACAGGTTACGCTCTCTCTCACCTCTGTTAAAAACACAACAAAAATTCAAAAGCAAGCTATCTTTTTCTTCACCGATCCCTCTGTCTGCCTGTAGAGAGTATGAAAGCATAATAGAAACAAGTGTATGTCTCTAATCTCCTTCTTTTTAATCACTCAGTGTCTCTTCTGTTTCCTCATTTTATCAGCCAAGAAAGGAGGAAGGATAAAAATAAAACAGGGGAGAAAAAGTCTTCTCTCTCTTTGTCAAGCAATTCCACTGCTTTTCTTCTAGTAGGTCAGCATCCAGCCGGCACGTCTGACATGAAATCAAACTCGTTCTGACCCAGCCAGAGCTCGGGCAGCTCGTTAGCTCGGTCCAAGCCCAGCTCCACCACCAGGGACATGAGAACCTCCTCGTCCACAGGGTCAAAGTCGATAATTCCACTTGCACCGGAGCCCTGGTTCCCCATGCTGATTCCAACTCCCATCCCACCTCCTCCAAGGCCTCCAGATGGCCCCAGGAGCTGGTTTCCAGTGCCAAGAGGTGAGGCTCCGAAGCCCCTTTGAGCTCCACCGGGTGCTGGGTGTCCAGCAGACGCACTGGTGAGGTTCTGGTAGTGCGAGTTGAGCTTCTGCAGCTGCATGCTGGCGATGAGATGAGGCCCCGTCTGGAGGCAGAAGGGCTGAGGTTTCGAGAGCGGAGCCGTCGACAGCGTCGACACCGGCGTGGAGGTGGGGCCAGCGGATGGGGAGAAGGGCACGACGGAGGTTTTTGAGGAAGGGTAGTGGAGCAGGGAGGAGAGAGGAGAGGAGGAGGAAGACAGGTCCTTCATCGCAGCGTGGGCGTTTCCAGGGAACAGCAGTGAGGTCATCACCAGGAAAACCCCAAACCTGCAGGAAGAAAAGGGAGATGTTATGCAATGTCATCAAACTGGGACATGAGGAGGAAGAGATAAGCTCGTTAGCTGAACAGAGGCCTGCTCCGATGGCAGGTGACATCATCCAGGCTGCATGTCATTAAAGACGGGATTTACTGGGAGAGATCTCTAAAGCGACTCCGCGTAAACCAACAGATGCTAAAGCCAGACCTGCAGACCGGCACCAGCAGCAGGGAATTATTAATTATTGTCTGCATGGTCTGTGCTGCAGAACCAACTCATTTAAAGGAGCAGTTTGACATTTTCAGAAACACATTGTTTTCTTGCTGAGATTTAGTTGAGATCTCTCATGAAGCAAGAGTGAGCAGGTGATTAGCTTAGCTTAGCATCAAGACTGGAAGCAGGAATTGTGCATTTCCCACCTACCCTGACCTACCAGAGAAAATGTTCTGAGTTAGAAGACGAGGATAGTAACTTAAGTGGTCATTAAAAAGTGTTTCCTGACAAACACGCGTCTGTTTCGGACCTCGACAACAAAAGCATTGTTGACTTAAGAGCAGCTTTATTCATGTTCTTATGACCCGGTAAATCACTGAAGTCAGATCCGTCTGGGAAACGCACAACGAGGCGACCCTGGTGCCTGGTTGGCCGCATGACTCCGTGTGTTTAAGACTGATTTTGTGAAAGCTGTGTGTGTGTGTCTGTGTCTGTGTGTGTGTGTATTCGCTTGATGTCTGCTTTTCCTCTTGACCTATTGAGCAGCAAATTAACCATGAAAAGGCCATGGGGAGAAAACTTGCAGGTACCAACAGGGTTAGAGAGTGTTTATAGGGCTATGTGTGTGTGTGTGTGTGTGCGTGTGTGTGTGTGTGTGTGTGTGTGTGAGAAATTAGTTCACAACACAACAGAGCCTTTGAGGATTTCAAAGAGTGATTGGGTCACATTGCAGGGTAAATACATATGGGCCCTGAGAACAGAGCATAAGTCTGACTGTGTGTGTGTGTGTGTGAATGGGAGAAAGTGTGTGTTGTATAAAGCGTGACAGCGAGAGAATGTCATTGAGATGTGTGTGGAGGTAAAAAGGGTGAGTGAAACACAGCGTGTGTGTTTTTTAGTGTGTGTGTGTGTGTGTGAGACTCAAAAAGACTCCTAGAGGCTCATGTTAAAGTCCCTGAGCTGGTTTATATTACACACAGTTCAAACAGCATGTGTGGATTAACACACACACACACACACACACACTCACACACACTCACACACACATCATGCGGCTATCCTTTGAGTAAGTTAATCGCTTAATAATATGTACCGATCCTGTGCCCCTTCCCTCTCTCTCTCACACACACACACACATTTGTACTTCTATCTCTCTGAGGACCCTCGTTCACATAATGCCTTCCCTTACCCCTCACCCCAACCTTAACCCTCGCAACTAAATGACGAACCCAAACCCTTATCCTAACCCTAACCCTAACCTTAAGCTAAGTCTAACCTGGACCCTAAAACCAAGTCTTAACCCTCAAACAGTCCTTCGAGTGTCAGATAGTGAGGACTGGCCAAAACGTCCTCACTCTCCAAGGTCTAAAACTCAAATTGGCCCTCACAAAGATAGACGTACAAGTACACACAATCACACGCGCGCACACAGAGCCCCTCCTCCCAGCGCTGGCTCTTATTTAGCGAGAACATAATTGCTACAGGCAGGCATGCAGCTGCACTCGACTGATAGAGTTAACACACACACAAAGATACCAAACAGCTGTCAATGGCAGTCTGTGTGTGTGTGTGTGTGTTCATTATTCATTGACTGATTACTGTCAGGGCCAGGCTGCACATGGTGTCTGTGCTCAACAGCTTTCCACCACACTGAGTCCAGGAGACACAAACAAAAAACACCACATGGAGCCCTCATGTGCACGCACTCGTTTCTCCGGCTCAACTGCAGCCTTTTAAGATCGCTTTTTTCCTGAACACAACATACGAACAGACATTTTACATCTTAACGCTGTGCCTCTTAAAGGTGGTTTTGCAAAGCGTCAAGTACCGAAAGCTGCCATCAAATGCCTGTTTAATACTATAAATACTTGTTTACTCATTATTGGATGACAAGGTTCAAGATTTAAATCTAAATTTGATCCAGATTTTACCATGTCATTAAGGCAAAGTTCTTGTACAGCTGTTTATATTTAGACAACATTCAGCATTTGGGAAGTTTGGCTTCTTTTGAAGAAAAAGATGTTCATATTTCGTAAAATAAGATGTTGAAAGAGGATTGTTTTGGTATCTAAATTTGGTTTCAGTTGGGTTAAATCATCACAGACCTCAGAGTTTAACTGATCAGGAATTATGTGTATTGAAGTTGTTTCCTCCAGGGAGGAACCAATGTGCTTCAAAATGTACCACTCTTTGATTTAATTTTTTGATTATAAAGCTTTTTAAGTGCAAATTTCACAATTTTCAAATGGTACGTGCCATTTTAATGACTTTAAACCACATTTCTCATTCGAACTATGCCAGTGCAAGAGCCCAGTGGACCTTTGAGTGAAACACCCCAGAGTTTTATTCAGTGTTTGTCCTCAAATGCTCCAGTTGAGAATTTCAGCCTTTAAAATTGAGTAAATTTGACTTTTATAAGAACTCAGGACACATAAAAATAATTCAGGATGTCAAGAAGTGAGAAATCTTTTCCCTCACGTGCATCTAACAGCTTGCTTGGCTAAAGACTAAAAATCTACTGTCTGCCTCTGAAATGAGGATAAACTGGAGTCAGAAAAAAACAGTTTGCTGCTCTTCATACAGGAAGGACGCTGTATGAAACGGCTGGAGGACTGCCAATATTTTTCCTGTTCACAGCTGACCTGAGTCATTGTGTTCTTCCACCACTTTTATGAGATTGTGAAATCGGCCCTGGCTTAGTTTCCCTGTAAATGATTTCATTAGCAGTCTAGGCTGCTGTCTTGGCCGTCGACTGGTCTGCATTTATTTTAATTATTAAGCAATGAAAGTCTGCTCTCTCTGCCAGATTGGTAGCTCTTACAGACAACAACAATGCAGCTCTAAAATAGCTCAAGTGTTTGTCATAGAAATATTGTTATGGCTAATTATTTACTCGACTTTTCAAACAACAATCCAAAAACCCCAAACTACAATGAGAAGCCATTACAACTAATGATGAACAAGCATCATTTTAAGTCCTTTTAAAGCAAATCTTTTAAAATAGTTTGTCACTTCCAGTTTCAATAAAGTCACTAAACTTACTGTTAAGTCCTCACTATGGCTGCCAGGGGAACAGTCCAGGAACAATGAAGTCACTAACTATACCCTCACTATGTACTGACTACAATAAACTTACACTAGTTCCTAAAGGAATATCTGAGGAACATCAGAGGGAACATTAGTGCACAACCAAAGCTTCAACTGTCATCAGCTGTCCCATGACAACTGGGAAAACTCGTATCTGCTGAAGAAGATCATGCGATACAATCAAAAGCTCCAGCAACAGCTACTAAATGGACCTTTCTGTGAGAATATTTTGTCAACAAAGGTGATATAACTTCAAAAAAGTACAAGAAGTTCACTTAAAACCAATGGCTCATTATCATGTTACACAATATTATATTATATTATAGGAATCGCATCAGAAAAGCTTAAAATTATAGGAATAGCTTTGAGATTTGTCAATTGGCAGCACACACACACACACACACACACACACACCAAGAGAGGTTTCAATTACACAATTAAAGTGTGACAAGCAAATTGAAACGTCAGTCTGTCTCTGTCCCTTTCACACACACACACACACACACACACCATATGCTGTCCCAGCATGACGCATTCACCACTTGTTTTAATTGCCTCCAACATCCATACTCTAGACAGTTAATGAGAAGCCAATTTAGAGGGAAAACTTTTGTTCCCTGAAGTTTTTGTCAGTTTCATCTTGTAAAACTCGGCTGTTTTTGGGTGGAAAAGTTTCCAGTTACTTTTACAAACTCAAGTTAATAATCTTGTGTCTCAATTTTATCAATAGAAGGTGAACAGAAGCAGGAATCTTCAGCAGCAAACAAGCCTTAAAAACTGGTTGTACTTGCAGGAAAAAAAATGCAGTAATGTCTGCCATTCATTTCTACAATAAAGATAATTTCAGGTTGGTATAAAAAGGCGTGTAAACCGAGGAGAAAATGTAAATTTGACACAAGCCTTCACTGCAAAACCCCTCCAGCTCGAGGAAGAAAACGCTTGACCTCGTTTAAAATGTTATGTAAACACTTGAGGAGGCAAAGAGAGGAGCCCGAAAAACTTCCAACAGACAGATTTACCGCAGAAACGCACACTGACACCGTTTTAAAAACACACCTCAGCGGAGGAAACACAACCAGGAGGAAATGAGAGAAACGGACCAACCTGTGAGAAAAGCTCTGTGCAGCCTGACAGCAGCAGAAACGTGCAGCAAAAGTAGATTTTAACACTCGAGTCCGGCAGGTCCACGGTGTCTGAATGTCTCTGTGTATGTAAAAATAAAAGCCAGTAAAGTGCAGATGGTGCTGGATTTGGAGAATCAGAGGCTGAAGTCCGGAGGAGTAACCTGCGCTGGCAGAGCGACGCTCTGACTGACTGACTGACTGCAGAGGCTCTGGAGGGTCTGTCCGCTCCTCAATGAGCTTGTTACTGAATAAAAAGCATTTTGTGCCGCTCTCTCTCTTCACTGACCAGCCCGGTGAGAGTGTGTGTGTGTGTGTGTGTGACAGGCTGTCATCCAAAAACCAGGAACTGGACTTCCAGAGGACCTGGATGGAGGCGGGGTGCCCAGATCTGGGCTGGGCCAGTGAGATTTTGGAAGATGGTAGATGTGAATCAAATTATTATTTTGAACAGAGTAAATTGTTGTGTTGGTCTGAAGTTCGCTGCCCTGCTTTAAAAACAAAAACACCCGATCATGCACAACAATACTCAGACAGGCTGTGGCATTCAAACCATGGCTGATGCCCACACCTTTGAGCCACCGGCAGCAGCAGCAGTATGGGCAGGTCGGGTCCGTGGATTCCTGCTGCTGACGGTGTGTTTTAAAAGCTTAACATATCCCTGTGACTTTGTGTGAAGATGAAGAAGATGAATGTCCAGCAGGTTTTTATTTTCCCACAGGACACAGGCGTTTCTACTAATATCAACAATGGCTCTGATGCATTCAAGTGCTCCAGTAAAGGAATGACAGACCTGCACAGTCCCAGGACCCTGACACTGAAGCAGCTAAATGGAACTCAGCAGCCTGGGCTTTTCCTGCTGTGACAGGTCAAAATGTCCGCGCTGTCTGGATGAATCCGGGTTCCGGGGTTTTGAAGCTGCCGTCCACAGGGCAGATGTTGCTCACTCTGAACTAAACACCATCAGGAATCAAATGGACCATTTCAGACCACTCTGTCTTTGTCTCTGTCACTCACCCAGAGAGAGAGAGAGAGACTCACATGTCTGTGGATGATTTGCATGACTACATGTTCTCACTTGTGGAGATGTCTTCATGTCCTTAGAGACACTGATGAATATCTGCTGAATAATTCATTATAGCAGGCTGGTCGGCTTGTGGGACATAAGAAATAACGTTTGCAGTGTTTGTGCACGGTGCTTTGGTGATTTTGTGTCACATAAACATTTAAATGATCACTTTGTAAATCTAAAGTGAGTCTGAGTAAAAGCCGATCAGTGAATTCACGCAGACGAGCAGACTGAACATCCTCAACATCCTCAACCACAAATATATCGACTCTGTCTTTGTTTACATCTATTCAAAATCATCACAACCACTTGAAACTCTTTATTGGCCTTATGAAATGTTCCCTGTTACTGGCTTTTTATTTTATTGTTCTCTTATTTGGTGTAATCAGTCACACAGTTCGGTTTGGTTGGGTTTTATTCTCTCATGAAACATTTTTGCAAAAATATGCACAAAACACAAAACAAAGAACACAGCACAGATTCAACAACATAAAACCAGCACATTTATATGGGAAGACTAAAAGAATACAAAAAGATAATAAAACAGCCAAAATGTGGCACAAAAATGAAGCCTGTCACAAGATAAAAACACCAAATTTCCCCAAATTTAAAACTTTTAACTTTAACTGATGAATTTCCAGCCTGCACCTCTGTTCTCTGTTCTTTCCTGCTACAACAAATCAATTTCCTCTTGGCGATCAACCAACATAATCTTATTTTTCTTCATTTTCCACTCTAGACCACGCTGCTCCAGTATTATTGGAGGTAAAAGCTCATTTTAAATCTTCTTTTTCTGCTTAAGTTCAAGCACTAGAGGTGACCACAGGCTGTCTGTGGTCACAGGATAGGCCTGTTGGACTGTTTAAATGTTTAAAAGTTTGTCCTGTGCCACCTGGAGTAGTTTAAACTCAACACCAGACCTGCTGAAAACCAGATTCTCTTCTCTTCTGGGTCAATTTATCCTATTTTATTCATAAGGGACAAACAAAGGCTGTTTGGGAAAAAGAAAAATCGCTGAAAGTGATGTGAAAGTGTTGTTGGGGAACCAATTCATCCAAAAAAGAAAAGGAAAACTTCTGTCCCTCCCCCCACCTCCTGCTTAAAAAAAAAGAACAAGTCCATTCCCCATTCACCATTCATCTCAACAGTCTGTGGAGGGAGGACGTCATTACGCGCCAACAACATGCAATGACGCGGTCAAGTGCCACGCGCTCAGCTTCTCTTCCGTTAAGCAGATAAAAGGAGGCATCTGTCTTTATTGTGCGAGTAAATCCCCTCCGCCATTGACCGCAGACACTTCACATGTTGATGAGGAGGAGGACGTATAGACGGAGGCCCCCGCTGCTTTGTTCCCCTCGGGGAGACGTTATGCAAATCAAACAAACCGTTTGTGATTTCCATCTCTGCAGACAAATAATCATAGTATGTTGGTCAAACTGCCAGCATAGAAACTGGACTTTTGTTCAGAGGTTGGTGGATTTGGATGAAAAGGTGATAAATCTTGCATGGGCTTCCCGATATTTCAGAGATACCGCACATCTGAAAACGGGTTCTTTTTTTTCTTCCCCAGAATAGATACGATCTGCACGGGTTTGGAATATTCCCAAAATCTTAGCATGCTTTACAGCACTTATGCTAATGTTTAGCACAACTGGCAAATCAAAACGAACCACAGAAAAACAGAACAGGAAGGACAGGCCTAAACAGCAAGGGTCAGATGAGACTGTATTCAAAGCACTGGCTGAGTTGTGGAGGGGTCAGGTGCTGATTTGCATAAAAGTCGTTGGGAAAGTTTTTGTTTTTTCATAGAGCAATAAAAGTTTGTTCAATACAAACCAGAGCAAGAAGAAAATGTTGTCAACAAGAGCCTGTAGATCACAATGAAAACACTTAACGTTTAAAGTTATGACCTTTCTGGGTCTTTATGATCAACCTGCCTTGTTTAATGAACTGACCTGCCTTCACTTAAACAGAATAAAAAGCTTTTATTCCTAAGTATCATGCAGAAGTTTAACAAACCTGCTGGAGCCTCCCAGGCTAACAGAAAAACAGGCCTGGATATAAAGGCACTTTACACCTCACCACTTTGTGACTGAGCCAAACTAAATCCAAAACCATATATTCCAACACTGCCTTCCATTTTCGTATTGGAAAAACTAAATCTACATGCGTCTAAAGGAAGAAAATGTGTGCCAAAGACAAATTACAGCTCAATACCGGCATAGGAAACCTCTGTCTTCACTGTGATGTGGAAGAATGTTTTTCCTTTACAGAATCTGTTGCATCACACGGCTGGTTTATGTGGGATTTTTTAATGACAGAAAATCTCCATAGTCTTGTCCCTAGTAATTTAAATTCCATGCAAACAGGACTGCAAATGGACGAAAGTTATGTAACACATACTGCATACTGATTTGTTCCCTGGGGGAAAAAAAAAAAAGCTTCTGATATTGTCATGTCTGATGCTCTGCTCTGCCATTGGTGTCGTTTCAGTTAGATGGGACAGAAACATTAGCCTGTCTAGGTGTGCAGACGTGTCAAAGTAGGCAAGATTTTACTTTTCTCTCCATCTCCTATTTTCCATTCTTCATCAAATTACTCCGTGCAACATCACGAATATCTGTAACTTCCCTTTTTCCTCCAGTCGAAGGTTTTCTTATCTCAACCGAGTATCTAAGGCTAGAGGGCGCTGTTTTCCTCATAGACTGTAAAGCCCTTCAAGGCCAGCTTTTGGTTTGTGATTTTGGACTGTATCAGTAACACTGACTTGACTGGATGCCTTTGAGGAGACTGTCCAAAAGTGTTCCATGATCCCCATCTGTATGATTCTTCGCTTCGCTGTGGCTCCAGTGTGCTCGCAGTGTCTTTGGTGGGACTGATGACATGGGAAAGTTTTGGTATTAAAAACACATATAACAACAAAACATTGGAGACATGAACCCAACAGCTCCATCGCTTTACACGCTTTTTTGCTATTTTTTAGAATGAGCCATTTTCAGTTTTGCTTGGCTACATTCCCAACCCTAAACAACCAAAGACTCAGTTTCCTCCTACAATAAGATCACATGGGTCACGACAGAACCTGATCCCGACTTTTGCTTTTTGTGAAAACGCAATCCAGGGATTCCAGCGGTGCCCTGAATCCTCCGGGGGCCCCCCCGAGTTTTTCTAATTTGACTCCGCTGAGCAAAGAAAACTACATAAACACACACAAGTCTCTCACATTGCTCATGTGTACAGCCCCTGCTCAGTATCGTGTAAAACCCCTTCTTCAACCTCCCCCTAGTTTATGAGATAGAATTTCAATCGTCTCTCCTTTTCCAAACTCGTAAACGGTGTAATGAGTTTCATTTGTTTCGGCTACGTTGGGCTCAAACCGCCGAGGTGACCGCAGCAGTGTTCATAAAGATCACAGGGAATCCTCTCGCACACACTCACACACACACGCACACACTCATAGCTCACTTCTGTTCAGCACATGCCAGCTCAGAGTGGTGACTCCTACATTTGGTGTGAATTTCCAGGCCATTAATTTGGGGAACATCACTTCTAAAGGAAACTGCCCGACATTTGTGGTTCCTCTTTCAAACGCTCTCCATTAAAGCCTCTATTAACCAGCCCACACTGCATAAATCACAGCTTAAAACGCAGCAGAGACACATGACAACAACATGCTCTCCTGTCTTTTATTTCAACAAACGGCCGTGGCACGTACATCAAAACAACACTCCAACGGTAACAAAAAAAAAAGTCATCCTGTGAAAACAAATACACAAACATAAAAAAAAAGTTTACATTACCTTCTTTACAATATGATAGATAAACGTTATGCAAATATTACTACACCAGATTTCATGTTTATCTCCAGTGGGTTTGAAAATTTTGGTCAAATGACACTGAGTTTACATTTTTGTGAAAAGTGTTGACACATACATATACTGACAATTTACCAAACACCTTCACTGAGAAGAAACCTTTAAAACTGTTTGTAATTCTTTGACACTAAGTTAAAAAATATTTATTTTTTCGCAGGTAAAGATGCAGTCAAACATTACTGTCTGATTCCTTGACATTTAATGATGCTAACACTGAATCTTCTCTTGTTTTATTTTCCCCCACGTTAAAATCCCACATGCACCTCAGCTTTATTAGAGGGATTTGGAGATTTTGGTCACTGTTCGGTTTGATGTGCAGCGGCTGGAGCTGTGCAATGGGACAGGGAGGGATTAAACAAGGTTTTGCTGTTCTCCAAACTTCGGCAGACATGGAAATAATCTGATCCACTTTGCATCTACGTTCAGAGAAGTTTGGGAATCTTAACGGCCGAATTTGGCTGCAGTCTTTGCTATCTGACTTTTAAACTTAGCATTAATTCATTCTCAGTACATGTATTTGCATATTATCTGTGATCATGGTTGGTTTTAAAGGGAACTACAGAGGAGATCATGTTTATCTTTAATAAAAGCCATTTTTTGTTCTCTGACCTGAAATAAATTGATCTTACTTACATCTCTAGTCATGCAAAACCACTTTAGGATTGCTGTTTCTGCCTAAATCCCCCTTTAAAGTTCATGTAATCTTGGTTATTGTCTGTCTGTGAAAAAAGACCTTTGTCCAGATGTTTAATTTGCAGATTTTGCCCAGGGGTCAAAACAATGTGGCTGAGCAAATCAACTTCAAATCTGTTACCGGCTATTTTCCAAACTTTTCCAGACCATTTGTTTGTAAACTTTCCAAGTTTCTCTGGACATTTCACATATTTTTCAGGACTTTCTGGACCTGATCAGAAACCCACGGGGTTTTTACAAGTATAATGGGGCGTTTGGGGAACGTGGCTGTTTCGCTTTATGTCTGTTTTAGTGCTTATCTGTCCTCAGGGGGTTAGAATCACAGCAGCACCGGGGTGAACGTGAAACTGGACACCTGAAAAATCTGTTTTTAACATTAAGTTTAAAATGTGCGACTGATAGGACGCACACAAACGCATCCCCTGACACCAAAAACTGGAGCTGCACTGACTGTAAAATCTTGCTGTAATTCAGTTTTACATAACCACAGTGAACATACCGTAAACTCTCTCATTCACACAAACACACATAACTGTTCAAAAAAAAAAAAAGGATTAAAAACAGTGAGCATTGTACAGCGACCACAGCTCCCCCCTCCCCCTTATTAAACTGTTTTCTCCTGGAAACACTCAGCTAATGTTTTCCAAAACCTTCTCTCGCTCTCTTTTCCCTGCCTTCATCCCTCCCTCGTTCGCTCCGTGCCTCGGGGCCGAAGGGGTCCACTCCATATTGTCTTCATTAAAGCCGTCGAGCATCGACCTGGTTTGGAAACATGGTGTGTGTGCATGTGTGTGCGTGTGTGTGTGTGTGTGTGTGTGGAGGAGGCTGAGGCTGCCGGCTCCTAAACCACATTCTTTAAATTCCCTGTAAACAAGAGAAAGAGAGAGCAGGGAGGGGAGGGTGGAACATACATGTAACAACACACATACATATACCAACACACACACACACACACACACACACACACACACACACACACACGCACAGGGAGGACAGAGAGGGGTCAAATTCATCACATTAAGTGGGATTAAAAAAAACAAAAAAAAGTAAAATACACATTTTTGGCAGCAGGAGAAACCAAACCAAAGATGGAAGCAGTATGGAGGAGAGACACACACACACACACACACACACACACACACACACACACACACACACACACACACACACACACACACACACACACACACACACACACACACACACACACACACACACACACACACACACACTTGTGCCAGGGAAAATGCAAAATAACATCTGGCTGAGGTAAGGCCTGTCGCTCCTGAGGAAATACAAGCATGCAAAACTGGAATCGGTATGGAAATGACAATGTTAAGCAACACTGCAAGTTCATTTGCATGAGGACACAGATTGGTTTCCATGTCTGACACACACTCACACACACACACTCACACACACTCGCACACACAGTGCAGTCTAGGTTGTCGGTTTACTTTATATGTTACACTGCAAACAATGCCGCTTTGCTTGTCTATTGTTATGTTAAATGGCCTGATTGTGAAAAATAAACATGTCGTACACACACACACACACACACACACACCCTCAGTGGATGAGTAATTGCCCTGACAAACGTGGCCCTTCACTGACGTAGTGAGGGAGGATGTCCTGTTGCTTGGCCATTGTGGAGCTGTCAGTGGAGTCCTGTCACGTTCTGCCTGCACTGACAACAACACCAGCAGCAGCAGCTTTATCGAGGACCACACTGAAAATAAAACTGCTTTTAATACGTCCATGTGTTTTCCCTCAGAGTCCTGATCTGCCTCCATCTCTGCCTCCGTCTCTCTATTTGTGTCTCGCAGACCCCAGTGTATGACAGACTGAACACAGCATCGTGGTTTTTGAGACTTCCCCTTTCCTACATCACATAATTTGTTAAACTTTGTCCACCACAAACTCAGCGATTACTGGAAATCACAATCACAAAAGCAGTTCTAGCTACAGCTGAGTGATATATTCTTCATACATATCATTTAAAGACCACGTTCCACAGCTGAGGACAGATACTGGCTGAGTCTCTGGAGTCACGGTGGCAGACAATGCATATTTTCTTTCCACTGTGACAAGAGGAAAATCATGATGTGAGCTAAAAACAGGAAAACTATTAGAAAAGAGGAAGAGTGGTCACAGATGGACCCTCAGGGACAGATGGACCCTCAGGGACACCGACAGAAAAGAAGCTAACAGGATATTTGCTTCACAATATTACAGAACTGATTAAAATATTAACTACCAGTGTTTCATTAACTGTTTAGGACAAACCTGTTAGCTTATGCAATATTATCTCTTTCTCTCCTTCTTCCTCTTTCTCATCCCCCTCTTCTTACGCATTTTCTGCTGGTTTCATGCTTTTCTGTGTTTTATTTAATTATAAATGGAATATTTTGTTGTTTTTGACTGGTGGTCGGACGATACAAGCAACATAAAGACGCCCTGGGCTCTGGAAAGTTTCCATTTTTCCTTATTTTCTGACAAACGATTCATCTAGAAATACGACAAAGAAAGAACGAGCGGCAGACTCGATGCTCTTTTTCATTTTTTGCCGTCAGCTCTCCCTCTGTATCCATCCCTCTGTTTCGCTTTGCTTTCCAGATGTAGACGGTAAATTCAGCTAAAGTGAGGAGTGACCATGGGGGCCTCTGATATTTACTACCTGCAAACATTAATCTATCACTGTGTCTGCAGGTGGGTATTGTACTGTACCTGTGTGTGTGTGTGTGTGTGTGTGTGTGTGTGTGTGTGTGTGTGTGTGTGCAATTCTTAGGTGGTATTTTTGAAGTAATTCTCTGGTTCAAGTTTGAATGTGTACATATCTCTTCTGTGAGTGTGAACTGCTTCGTGCTCTGGGTGTGTATCTTTGCGTGAATGTGTATTATTATATTTTGTGAGTGTGTGTGTGTGTGTGTGTGTGTGTGTGTGTGTGTGTGTGTGTGTGTGTGTGTGTGTGTGTGTGTGAGACATGACATGAGCATCTTGTCAGCACAGGGAAGAATTAACGAGCATGAGTAGCAGGATGTAAAGATGCTGCAATATTTCCCTGCTGACACAGACAGATAATATAAGATGCAGTCACATAGAAACGCTGGCAGTTTACACACACACACACACACACACACACACACACACACACACACACACACACACACACACACACACACACACACACACACACACACACACACACACACATGACATTTAACACACACACAAGCCGCCCCCGGGGAAATCACGCTACCAGAGTCTCGTAAACACAGAACGGTGAATACAAAAACAGTCAAGACAGCTGCTGCCGCCTCCGACAATCACCCAATAAAAAATCAAATCTTAATTAATACAGATGCTAAACTGAGTGTGTATGTATAAGAGAGACACAACAGGAAACACTGAGCAATTCCCCAAAAAAAGAAATTATTATTTCAGTAAACGTTAATCGTTTACAGAAAATGTCCAAACGGGGCAGTTTATGTTTCTGGTGTCTGTAACAGAAACATGAAACTATATGCACGCCTTGCATCATTTCCTGTTGGTATAAAATGGTATTATATACTGTGTATGATGTATGTGTTCAGTTAAACATATGGGTTAGAGACATAACATAACACATGCTGAATGAAATTTAAAAAAAAAAAGAAAAGAGAAAGGATCTTTGGGATCACCACTCTAAGATTCAAATCTTTACAGTCCATTCGTGCCAGCAGACAGAACAGATGTGGGCACACACACAAACACACACACACACACGCCAACACGCTAACACACACGCAAACATACAAGCTCACACAGCACAGTTTCTCAGGGAAACCAATGTTTATAAGCAGCACAGCTTCCAAAACCAGAGAAACACTTATCCACCCCAATGATGTCATGTGGATATGTTTGCTGAGAAGTGTGTGTGTGTGTCTGCGTTATGGTCTATCCTTATTCTGTGTTCGTGTGTATGCATTAGTTGAGTCTGCAGACATGTAGATCTTTTTTTAATCAGAGACAGAGACAAAAAGTCATGCACGTTTGCTCTAAAACCTAAAATAATAACACGCTCGCTGCTTGTTGAGGTTTCGGTGTCTCGCTTGCTGTGTGGTAAAGCGGTTTGTGACAGAACTGATTATGTGAAAAGTTGTTTCTGACTTGACGGAGAGAAGACGTTGGACGACACAGAGAGACATAAAGAAAAGGCAGAAAGAAAGAGAGGGGACAGAAAACAGACAGGCTGAAACCAGGGCTGAAACGTCAGTGGGAGAAAGAGAAGAAAGAAAAAAGAGAAGTGAGCAAAAATCCTGTGGATTCACATGTTGAGCAAAAGGGGAAAAATGAAAAAGAAAAACTGAAAAAAAAAAAGGTTGACTCATATGGAATCATCTTGGTCCAACTGCAAATACAAGCCCGGATGATCGATCTGTAATGATAAAGGTGTACACTCACACTTGCCTGAACGAACCGTTAACGATCCCTGAGCAAAGGGAAGAAAGGGAACAACAGATCTGATAAACGTCAGGAGAGGCAGATGGGACGCAGCGGCCAAACGCACATTTTCCCCGTTTCTCTCCATCTTTGGCCTGTCTGTATTTCATTTCTCCTCCCTTTCATTCTCTCCATCCATCCGTTCATCCATCCGTTCCCTCCGTCGCCCCTAATAAAAGCCGTATGACTGGAAACCAGCGATACTTTCAGCCCCTCCGGTTGTGATGATTTAATGCGAGCCAACAGACCAAATGAATTTCAGCAAACAAACTCCTGTTCCCCTGATTTGATGTGACCTGGACTCTTTCAGAGCGGAGAACTTAATGCTGTTTGGATGAACCGCTCCAACATCCAACATAGTTTTTTGTCATTTGCTGCAGCACGATGACCTGTGCTGTTTGAACTCATGAAGTTTCAGTTGCTAATTGATACCATGTCCCGTTTAATGTGGATAAAATCTGAGAACACGGTTTGCCCTCCACTCTGGATTTCCATTAACGGCTGTCCACCACCAAAATGGAGCTTTTCAAACCTCCAAAAAGATGTATACTCAAAAAGATCATGGTTGGATCAAACAGATTATTATTTTACTGCTCTATCATCGCATTTTATCACTGCAGATATAATCACTGTTCTATACTCATCTCACAATACGCTTTTTGTGTGTGTTTGTCTGGATTAAATCACAAAATAATTCATCACAGAGCTTTAACCTAAAGGCTAAGTGACATAACAAGTCGATCTGTCTGGGAAGAACAAGCTCTTGCTCCTCAACAACTACCGCTGCGCTGCTTTTGAGCAAGGCAGCGATTCCCAGTTTCTGCAGAAACAGGGTGTTGTTGCTGGAAAAAAAAAAGTGCTGAGTCCAAATTTCCTGGATGAGAAAAAAAGATTTAAATAGTTTACTGGAGACCTAAACACTGCTTTAAATTTGGAATGAGCTGAGCTGAAAACAACTTTAATGCACCGTTTGATGTCGTTGAAGACAAAGCCCGTCTTGACTTTTGTGGTTTGGAGGAAATAAATTCCACCTCTAGCTTTCAATGGTGTTTAGCTATATAACTATACAGTTTTCAACATAAAACATAAAACTATTTTTCTTCCTTTAAATGTTTTCCTTTTCAATCAATCAGTAACACACACTCACACACACACAGAACGGATAACAGCTATTTCAAATACAACTTTTCACTAACAGAGAGAAGCGAGGGAGGGTTTCCTTTTGGTCTGTGGTTAACACTTCTACACCCCGGAACCTCGAAAGTCTTGGCTATGCACAGTTTGATGTTTGGAAAATGAACTCGGCTTGTAGACATGTTACTCGGTTGTGTTCTTTTTGTGGCGAGTTCCTGACCTCACCTCCAATAATTCTCCCGCTGCTCAACTCTTCGCCTAAGTTTCACCCTGCCGGAGGATCTCTCCTGGGTGCTGCGGGCTGTCAGCGCTGAGACCAAAGGCCCAGCGCTGGGGCTTAACCACATGGCTGCAGACACCCTCGCACTCACAGATGAATATACAAACATAAAGGAATATATAGAAAGAGAAAGATGCAAAAATAAAAAATACCACATGTATCAAGACCCGGACTCAGTCTGAGAAGGTTGTGGGTAAAAGAGTGGGGTCAATAGTATGTTCCCAGACACAAAAGGATGTTAAGAGCCACAGGGAGGGGAAAAACAGAAGAACAAGTCATACTTTCATCCCACACAGAGACGTATAGAAACAAGAGCAGAACATGAAACCACACATAAAAAGAGCCGTGCAGAGACAAAAGGGCTTTAGGTGAGTGAGGGTTCAGGGACATCTGTTTACCCACCACACCCTCAACCCCACCAACAGACACACCTGTGCATCCACCCAAACACAGAGACATCACACACACACACACACACACACACACACACACACACACACACACACACCCAGAGACACACACCTTTGATGGTGCTGATGACCTGGTCCAGGTGTTTGGTGTCGTTGCGGTCTGGTCGACAGCTTGGGCTGATCTCCAGCGAGTAGTCGGGTCCGTAATCTGTAAAAAACTAATACACAAACACACACAGATCACATTACAAGAATTACAATGATTTTAAAATGACGTTTCTTTTCTCGTTTTCTTATTTACAGTCAAACCTTCATCCCTCACATCTGCACGCAGTCACTGCATTTCACTGCAGCAGAGAGCCAAAGTACACTCTCTCCTCTTTGTCTCTTTTTTAGAGAATGCAGCTGCTTTCCTGGAAAAATTCGGGCTCCGTTTGGACTTTGAAGAACTGGACTGTAAAACTGACTGGTGATGAATATTTACAAAGGCTTTCAGGGATCATTTATTTAAATAAAGAAAAAAAAAAAGAAATGCATCCAAGACAGTGAAAAGCATCAAAGACTATCTTCCAAATATTGAGCTACACACTTATTTTCTTACCTAAACCAACATATCTATCTTTCCCTCTTTCTCATTGCTTTTATTTACACATACTGTGTGTTATATAAATTAATTTATTAAATATTTTGTGTAGATGTAGTAATAAAAACAGTTTTCGCCTCTTCTTCACTGAAACAGATTTGAAAAGTGAAAATAAAAGGAAAAAAGTCAGCATGCTAACGCGCAGGTTTAATGTTCACCATGTTCATGTTACTTTAGCATGGGAGCTAGAGTTAATGAGCTATGGCTACTGGGTATGTCAGGCTTGCAGGTGTTCAGTCATGAAACAAAATATTGGGCAAATTCAAATTTTGACCTGATGGTGGCTCCTAATAAAAAGTTAAGGGATTACCAAAGTCAAATTGGTAATCCCTTAAACAAATATGAGCCTCATCGTGGTACTAAAGGAAAAGTCAGGGGATCAACAATCCCCTTGGGATTCATCCTCTGGGGACCAGGAACATCTGTACAAAATTTCATGGCAGTCGGTCTAATGCTTGTTGATATATTTCAGTTTTGACCAAAGTGGCGGTGGACAGACCGACTCTGCCGTCCCAAGAGCCAGAACAAAAAAACAAAGAGTTCTCAGATGGACACATGTTCCTTATATTTTCTGAACTTGGTGTGTTGTCTAGGAGTTGCATTAACACAAACAAATGTATGAGACAGTCTCGTCTGGTTCGTCTGCAGAAAGAAAATGTAATGCAGAACACAGAAGAGGAACCACAAACCAATCCAACTTCCACTAAGACAGCCTGGGCCTCACCGACATGAACCAAAAAAAAAAAAGAAAAAAGCCTGAGATGATTTCAGCAAATACCAAAGGCTCCTGGCATTTCATGCAGCGTCGGACTGACTCCCTGAAAACAAAACCAGCCAACATAAAAAAAAGAAAAACAGGTGGAAATCCAGAGAGAGGGTTCAACCAGAAGTTAAAACCAGAGCACGTCAGTTGAAAAAATGCATTTCCAGGGAATCTGTCGGGCCGTGACTCAGTGCCATGAGAGCAAAACAAACTCAGGGGCCAGGTTTGACCACAAGTGCGTCAGTCCATTTGCAGCGACTGTTGTGAAAGCCTTGGACTCTGAAGACTCAGCAGAACACACAGAGCAAGCCAAGGTGAGCGGGGCCTAAAACAAAAGAATCATATTCCTCCATACATACCACACACACGCAAAGTTCTTCTCTGAAATAAGATGCTCAGGATTTGTCCGTTTGAAATCACCAGTCCAAAAAGATTTACAAGGAAACAGAGAAAAGCACCGACTTGTTTCACCACTTAAACTGACTGACCTGACTGATCTTCTCATCTGGCTCTGAGATGATGATGATGATGATGATGACAGCAAACCACACACAGATATCCCCCAAAATGTCCGACTGCTCCTGTAAGTTGGCGACCTGACTCAGCCAACATGCTGTAATGATTTCTACGCCGAGGACACGGCCATTTTAAAGACTGGGATATCTTGTTTTAAATTGAAACTCTTTAGTGGATTAGATTGGTGTCATTAGAGAGGACTTCAGAAGGTCTGCTGGCAACACACACACACGCACACACACACACACACACACACACACACACAGGCCTGAGCAGATGTACACACACAGCTGAGCTCAGCCAACATGAAGTAGGAGTATACTTTTGTTTACTTGAAAGACAAAGACTACTCTGTCCTCGTTTAATAGCCCGGTGTGTATGATTATGTGAGTCAGAGAAAGGGAATTTATGCGAGCGTGTGCAGCAGAGATGTACACAGCTTAAGGATCAGTACCAGCTCCGACGCTAATAACTGTTAGTGTAGAAAAGAGCTAGCAGCTTCTCATTTCAGCTGGTGCTACGCGTCGCTGTCGTACATCATATCAGCTGTCACTAATTAACGTTAGTTCTGTGAGTAACTTCACGACAGGCCCACGTTAAACTCGGCTGAACCGTCTCGACTCGTGAACCGAGTGTTTCTTTGGTTCCAACAGAGTGATTTCATTCACATCATCTCAATAATTTAGGCTCATAAACTTTATATTTTTGAACCACGGCCTTCAGTGTTTGGATCAAGAAGCTCTTAAAAAATAAGTTGTGTGAGAATAAGCAGTTTACAGCTGAGTTATTTCAGTGTGTCAGGCACAAATCAATCAATCAATATAAGTATAAGCATTACAGCAGACTCTGTATCAGACGATGAGCGTGTACATATATGTGTGTGTTTGTGTGCATGTCCGTGGGTATTTGCATACAAAGGTAAGGCCCTGTTTTAATATATGTGTGTGTGTGTGTGTGTGTGTGTGTCTGTTTCCAATTAAGGCCGATGAGTTTCTGTGTCTTACCTCCGGTCTCAACTGAGCTCAACATGAGAGCAGTTTTTTAACACACACACACACACACACACACATATGCACACAGGCAATGTATTCCCATGAACCCGGTGCTCTGCCTCCTGCTATCCAGGACACACACACACAAATATGAACACACACACACACATACACAAATCATACACACAGTCTCCTGCTGCCTGCTTGTTTGGCTTGGATGACCATGGGGAGAAGAGAGAGGGAGAAAGCGAGGAAGAGGCGCGGACACTCCTAAAAGAAACACTCATCTTCTTATAAGATCTCTAATATTAGTCCCAACACTTTGCAGACAGCTGCAGAGTGAGAGAAGAAGGAATGAAGCGATGCTGTGGAGCAGGCACATGAACGAGAGAAAACGAAGCGCGCGGTCCAGTGACGCAGCACATCTACATCACCTGGACAAGGTCAAGAGACAGAAAATACCCACTGACTGGCTCCAGTGTCTCTGGCAGAGACACACAGGGAGATAAATAATGGAAGGTCCCTGCTTATTTACCATGGTGCTTAACATGGACCCTCTGCCCATCACTCACTGTTCATACGAGCTCGTTTGTGTGAGAACCGTTGGCCTCGACCCAGAGAAAGCTCGATGAGTCCACGTCTTTTACTGCTAATGTTTTAAAAACAGCCGTAAAAATAAAGTTTTGTGAACACTATTAGAAAAGATGCTTATCATTATTTGTTTGTACTCTTATAAGTGAATTGTTTTGTACTGTTGGTACAGTTTGTTTGTCTGTTGAAAAGTGAGATTTAGAAAACATCATTTTTAACCCCGGGTAAACAAAACTACGCTCTATCCTCATTTATTCAATTCCACTGTACAGTTAAAAGACAAAACATGTACACATATTTGTGAGAAAGTCTGAGTGTGTGTTCATGTGCACGAGTCCATCTGTGGACGGTAATGTGTGTGTGGGTGTGTGTGTGTGTGAGTGTGTTTGTTTTTACAGCGATCAGCAGGATCTCCAGCTATGAAGGATGCCGAGCTGCACAGCGGAGGGGAAAACGTCTCGGAAAACAAATGGACTCTGTCTGCTATCGAGCTGCTATCTAATAAATGTTTTCAACAAGGAAAGAAAAACGGCCCGATGCCCAGATCGCAGTCACATAATGCACGTACACCTCTCTCTCTGCATCTGGACTCTCTCTCACCCTCCCCGACTTTTCATCAATCCATCTTTTCCAGAATCATCAGTCACTTTTCCTTTTAAGGCACGGTACCCCCACAATTAAGAAGATTCTGTCTTCTTCCTGAGGTGGCCCCAGGAATAACTGAGAACTTATAGCAATGAATTGGTTAAAATTAAAAAATATTAGTATTATAAATACCAGACCAGTGAGTTTATAAAAACATAAAAACATCTTCTTGCCTAGTAGGAAAATTAAAATTAAGATAAAGTGAATGATGAGTCCGACTTCTAGGATCAAGCCTGTCCATGAACTTGAAACACAAACACATTAAAAGATAAGTGCATAAGAGACATGACTCCCTGAAGGGAAATCAAACAGGAAACTAACTCTTTGAGCTCATTGTTGGTACATCCCAACATTCACCAGCCACTTTCCCTGACACAATCATCTCAGATATTCTACAGCAGCAGAATTCTGAATGGAAGAGAATGAGAATCATGTAACACTCAGCTTCTTCACGGCACATTTGTCTGTGCCATATTGTAAACAGACAAATTTCTCCAGGTCTGAACACACACGCTCTACGCCAGTGATGTTTCCGGTGATTGAGCCCGTGACTCTGGGAGCCGACACATCCCTGACGGCAGCGAGGGGCAGGACAGGAAGTGGCTGCAGACAGGAAAAGAGGAAGTAAAGAGGCGGGACGCTTCCCTGCTGCCAATCTGGGACCAGAGACGTCCTCCCTTCCTGTGTGGCTCTGAGACAGACACACATTTGTATCTACTTCTGTTGGGTTAACACGAGGCTGGGGAATTTAAGCAAGCTATTGGGCAATGCAGATGATGCATCTTGGCTGTAGCCGATCAGTTTGTGTGTTCTACCTGTCCACATTTCTGAAAAACAGTGCAGATACAAAATCAATTTAGTTTGATAATCAGGCGAGCAACTGGACTAAAGGTCAGAGGAAAATGATGGTAGCTCTTCAACGCCAAAATCCATAGTCGCCAACTGGCAAATGTGACAGCACATTAAAAGATTATGGACCCAAGGCCTTGCACTCCCAGTATCATAGGGTTCAAACCTACAAATGAACACAGTCACATGTCACAGGCCTTTCTCTCTGTCCTCATTTTGTGCCATTCGTGGCTGTTTTCTTATACAAGATAATGAAACACATCTTCACAGGAGTGTGTTTCAGATCTACGTTTACCATTAAAGTTGCTGGTATAGGAAAGGAAGCCTTTTGGGTGATTTCTGCTGAAATCACTTTAAGTTGCCCTGGATTAAGGCTGATCTTAACAGAATTTCAATAGTGTCCACTTTTAAAATTCAGATTTATTTAGGTTGTGTTTCAGGTTCCAAAAGTTGTAAAAATTACTATGTAAGGGCTAAAAATCAAAGACTGACATTTAAAGAACTAAACTCATGTTTTACTTCTGAAAAAGAAGAGATAAAAGAGTTGTTAAAGGTTCACTAGGAATCCTTGTATTTTACCCTTCTGAAACCAGACTGAAGGGGTTGCTGGAATCCAAACCTTGCTCTGCTCCGCAAATCAAGCAAATCCAGGTGTCAATTTCCATTAAAGAATATTTTTGGCATATACGATATGTGCTTTATGGGCACACAGTGGAGACAGGAAGGAGAAGAGCGACAGAAGGAGGGGAAGGTACAGTATGTGACAAAGGATATGAGCTGGATTCACACCAGCAATGTTGTGAGTACATGGTATGTGTGTTTTCCCACTGAGGCAGCCGGGCAGCCGCAGGAAGTTTGGATCTGAGGTTTGTTTTTATCAAACCACAGCGCGACTGGGAGGAACTCAGCTGCTGGGAAAATTACCAAAAACAGAATGAGAGGAGAGGAGGGGTTCGGAGCGGCTGAATTATTAAAGAAAGGCACATGGACAGCTCCTGCTGTTTACCAAACACTTTGTTATTAAACATAACAGCTGCATGGCTAAGTGTCTCCCATCTACATTAGCTTATATTATATTAGAAGTGTAGAATATAGTATCACAGAGAAGAACAGCAAACATTAAAAATAAAAGTTCTTGTTAAATTATTATTTTTTCTTTCTAAAACAAAGTCCAACCGATGCCAGTCCAATCAGAGACACTAACTAACCTTTGACCTCTGTAGCTATTCTTAGCAGACCTCATATTGTCGCACTCTGATTCACATGCAGATCGGCCACACCGCTGTCACACAATGGGGGGTCAAACACGTATCAGTGAACCTCTAACAAACAATACAAGTCAGTGGGGAGGGTTAATGACTGTCGACCTGGCTGCTTGATTTCTAGTTCAAACTACAAAAGGCACTTTTACTTGTGTTTTTATAAGATGTAGCAGTATCGCGGGGTCATTGTGTGGGTTATCTGCTGTGTAATATTTTGTCTGGTAATCAGGGAATATTGCAGCACTATTGTTGATGTGACTGGCCAACTCTGACTGATGGCTGTGTTTTCAGAGCTACTATTTTTAGCCATTTTGCCAAGCACGCGCAAAAAAACTGAGACACTCACTCATGGATACTGAGAAAAAACAGATAAGGTTGATTTCATTAAAAATAAACTCTTAACAAAATATTTTGAACTAAATTAAACCAAAACAAAACTGTCTGAAGTGCCTGTTTTTGGATATTCAGAGTATTATTTATTATTTCAGTTTGACGTACATGTGTCAGTTAAGGACACATTTGAAAAGCAGTAGCACAGGGAAAACAAACAAAAATTTATTTGACTTCTTTTTCATAAATGAAAACACTTCACTTATACAACTTTCAGACTGATAGTTCGACAGCTATTTCCTCCACTTTTACAGTAATTTATCATACAGCTGAAACACAAAATGTTATAAAACAGGCCAGTGCATTATCTGACTGTAATGAATGTGTGTATTCATGTGGTCTTGTCTACAGTACAGCACAAGGATGGACACACACACTCACACACACTCACAGTCACACAGAGGGGTACAAAGGTAGTTTTTGTTCCCCATGTCGCTGGAACTTCAGCTTTGCTTGGTCATCATGGATAAATGCCCCTCTTATCGAGCACAACGGGCACAGACAGGGAAACGCACACACACAGACACACACACACACACATCTGTGGTAATTTTCTACTGAAGTAGAAGATTAAAAATAGATCTATAATACCCACTAAATTATAAAAAGAAGCCTATAAACACATCTATACTTATTAAAAAAAGCTGGTAGGGCGTTTGTTTGCAATATTTTTGATTTGAAGAATAAACTTATGTGTGTGTGTGTGTGTGTGTGTGTGTGTCCTCGTCTTCATCATCTGTAGCAGCTGCCCGCACTGATAGTAGCTTTGTTTTCAGTGAGTGCTACTTAATGAGGTCAAAGGCTATTTAGGGCCACTGGATGCTGACGAGGAGAAACAAGAGGTACCTTCATCATGGTCGCAACACACACACACACACACACACACACACACACACACACACACACACACACACACACACACACACACACACACACACACACACACACACACACACACACACACACACACACACACAGCTATTCATTACATTTGACCAAGACAAGGTCCAAAAATCAGTTGCTGAGAGAAAGAGACTCTTTGTGTGTGTGTGTGTGTGTGTGTGTGTGTGTGTGTGTGTGTGTGTGTGTGTGTGTGTGTGTGTGTGTGTGTGTGTGTGTGTGTGTGAGTATAGCAGCAGGAAAGACAGGTTTCTATTTGGAGAGAGGACGGGTTTATTTGATTTACCAGTTAGCATCATGAAAAATATGAGCGCGAGTGGTCACATGTCGTTTCTTTCACAGACATAAACTACTGGGGCGTCTTCAGTCTGTCCACGCACATCTACGTAGATCCATTTGTTTACATCCACACTACGACCTAATTACTGTGAATAACCAGATTAAGCTCCAGTTAAAGTGTTTACACAGTTCACAGTGACCTGGTTTTTGCAATAAGTCAGAGGTCTACATGTTGGCTTTGATAATCCTGTTAACGGCGGCCTACAGGAAGCGTCTTAACAGTCTGTTAATTTCTATGTTGATGAGTGGATTCATTTCATTCATTAGTTTTATCTTTGCTTTGTTTCTTTGGTTCTTCCTCTCCTTTAATAATGTGAAATATGATAAATTAAAATTCAGAGAGAGGAGCCTGTGTTAGATGAGGCAGACGGAGAGGAATTGTCAACACTACTTCCCTCCTCTTTTCACATGCACACAGTCTAACTCACCTGGAGACAAACCCCTTTATTGAGAAGCAGGCGGCCATCTTTGATTAGTTGGAGTGACTCAGCAGACGGTGAACACAAGGGGTTGTGTTTGTGTTTTTATGTGTGTGCGTGTGTGTGGTTTTTTTTGTGACAGTGCAATGAATGAGCACACTTGTGCTCATGTGGGAATATGTAAATGTGTGTGACTATGCCCACAACAGCGAGAGAATGTGTGTGTGTGTGTTGTCATACCTCGTGGTCTGGTATCTCAGAAGAAAGAGTCTTTCCCAGCACCGCGGCCGTCAGGTAAGTCCAGCACCGAGCTGTATTAGCCAGGTTATAACCTCCTGGTGAGAGAGGGGAAGAAGGGAGAGAAGTTAGGAGAACTCCATTATTATGTGGTTACATGCTGTATATACGTCAGAGGCTGACCGTTCCTGAAATTCAAACCTCAGTTAAATACCCCCAAAGTTCTCAGCGTTTATTTTAAATTGAATTGCATGGAACTGCTTTATTTCAACAAATCACTTAGATGGATAAATAAACAGGAGCACTGCAAGTCAAGAGAAAGACATGAACTGAAAAAGAAGAATATATGGGGGAAAAAAAGAGTTGAAATAGAGAGAAAAATAAGTGATTTCATATTGAAACAGAAAGGGTGAAGAATGAAGAGGAGTAATATCAAGAGACTGACAAGAACAGAAAAAGAGAGGATATAACGAAGAGAAAGTATGTAGGACAGAGAGGGAGGGAGAGAAAGGAAGAGAGGTGGGATTGTAGTTGAGTAAAATGGCTTCATTGTGTCGTATAATTAGTAGCTATCATCTGGCCAAGGGCTGAGGGGTCTGGAACAGAGCATGGTGTGTGTGTGTGTGTGTGTGCGTGTGTAAGTGTGTGCGCGTGTGTGTGTACAGTATGTGTGTCTGTAATTGCGCACAAGTGAGTAAATCACTGAGACTGAAAGCAAATACAAACATACAAAGGACACGGCACATTATCTACCTTTCATTGGGAGTATTTTAATACACCAAGTACAGGTGCATATACATTCATACACAGGGACACACACACACACAATTCACACGTGCATACACACAAACACATGGACCTACATCTAAGCGTTCACACACACAAAAACATTAAAAAAACATAACATCAGCCAGAATAATAAACACACACATGTGGCGTACCTCCTCCTAGGAGCAGTGTAGGTAGCTGCCATTGCAGGACATACTGCAGACACTTGCCCACCCCCACTGGGGTCATGTTAAAGGAGCACATGGGGTCGCCCGCCATCGTGTCGGCACCCAGCTGCATGACCACCGCCTCCGGGTTAAACTGCGCCCGCACTTCCTGCATCACGCTGCAAAACAGGACAGTAGCGAACGTTGACACTGTTACACACTGGTGACACAGACCAATAACAGCATTCAGGTAGTGTCTGATGAATGATGAATGATAAAACACAGCATAATGCTATCAAGTTTCATCAAGATCTGACCAGCTGTGGCTTATGTTTTAAAATCCACCGTCGACACTGTCTACAATCTGTTCCACCAAGCTAAGATGCAGTAATCCAGCAGAAATGGTCGCTGCATCTCAGTTCTACCCAGGGCTGTCCTCTTTTGTACAAATGTAGATTTTATGGTTTCAGAAATTACCAACATACAAAAAAATCCCACAATGTCACAGACGATACTTACTGCCACTGATTACAACTTAAATTGGGAAACCCTGGTGAAACTGCTGAATATTTTGAGGTTTTCTGGATAACTGTAACTGCAAACAAAAGGTTCTTAACATTGATTTTCACTTTTAGCAACAGGTTTACATTTTTGAGTGTTCAGTCTAAGAGAAAATCCTTGAACTGGAAAATCCTAAGACCAAGGCCTGTCACTGGAGGGAGTGCCCTGCTGAAGTGTCCCTGAGCAAAACCCTGAAACTGCTCCAGCTCCAGGGTTAGTGCTCTGAAACTGACCCAGCACTTTGACTTCCAGGGAGGGGGGAGGAAAAACTGAATTTCTCCTCAGGGAATCCTTGAGGAAAACATTACTTAGAAGTTGCCTCTGCATGTGTGTCTGTGTGTGTGTGTATGTATGTACCTGGTGAAAATCTGGTAGTATCTGTCATCCTTGATCCCGTCCTCCAGCGGGACATTCACAGCATACCAGCGGCCTTTACCCAGCCCCGTATCACACAGGTCACCCGTACCTAAATGTACACACACTTATCTTACTCAGTATCTTATCACAATGCAGATTATCACATTAAAACATACTGCATCTTAAACATCTGCGAGGACTGACCTGGGAAGAATCCAGGGGAGAACTTGTGCAGAGAGACGGTCATGACTTTGGATGTGAAGCTGAAGGCATCTTCCACACCTGCAGAGAGGAGGAGGAAAAACGATCACACTCTCATAATGAATCAAAAGAGATAAATGTGTGACATCTGGAGGCTTCATGATGATCCTTTTAAACCTGCACACCTACACTGCGAATGCTCTGGGGATCTGCAGGTTTTCAGAAAGGTAAACTCACTGAACTGAATTTCAGCCTGATAATAAATATGATAAACAAAATGAACCACTGCCTGGGAACCAAACTTTGCTTAGAAGACAATAAAATTTTAGTCGTATGCTTTGTTTAGTTTACTGTTATGTGTGTACCATCTCCATGATGCAGGTCAACGTCCACATAGAGGACTCGCTCATATTTCTCTCTTAGTCTGAGGATTCCCAGCACAGCGTCGTTCACGTAACAGAAACCTGACGCCTCATCCCTGGAGGAGAAAGAGAGAAAAAGATAGAAAAAGAAATGAGAATGTAATGTTGTGGAATTCTGACTTTCACCTAAATAAACTAAGTTTTTTTATATTTGACAGATGAGATAGATGAGCCAACAGCGTCTTACTTCTTAGCGTGGTGCCAACCCCCTGCCCAGTTGATGGCCACTTCACACTTTTGGTCCAGCAGACACTGGGCTGCGGTCAGTGTAGCGCCCCCTACTGCTGCTGCATAGTCAAATATCCCCTCCACCACCGGACAGTCATAACCTGGAGGGTGGGGATGAAGGGCAAAACTGAAAACATTACATCTACATTCCCTCGAAAATAAATAAACAGGGATATCAATCATCTCATCAAAAAAAGTAAATTATAGTTATTCCTCCTTAATTTTCTGGGAAATATTTTAGCCTGTGATTGAAACTTTTTTGTTTGCACAGACAGCACTCATCAAGGCTAATTCATGCCTTCACAGAAGAGGCTATAGAAAAGTGATGGGGGAAGAATGAAAAACGAGACAAAGAAAGAGAAAATTAAGGAAAAAAAGGAAGGGACGACAGAAATGAGGGAGGTGAATTGTTGTGATTGATGGAAAACAATGGAGTGTGGCGGAAAAGAAGATGGAGAGAGATGGCAGACAGAGAGAGAGAGAGAGAGAGAGAGAGAGAGAGAGAGAGAGAGAGAGGTCAGCCTGGGAAAAGGTGGAGCATTTTGCTTTATAACATGATGAAATGATGGAGCAGAGAGAGAGGTGTGCAGAATTCAAAAGGAGGAAGAGCAAAGGATGAGGGATGAGTTGAGGATATTAAGAAGAGCAAGGGTGGAACAGGGTGAGGGAAAGGAGTGAGAAGAAAGCTAGAGATAGGGAATGAGTCCAGGAAATAAAAACAAGGAGGAGTCTTCTAAAGTTAGATATGTAAACCTTGGAGAAGGATGAACTTAGAGCCCGGTAAACATCCAAAACCAACAAACCATGGTGGGATCTTTTCAACTGCGTCTCATTTGGTGTAGGTTCAGTTGGGATGAGGCAGAGACATCTCTGATCAGATTTTATAAAATGTATTGCTGTCTCAACCAAAGCTAAACGACTCTGAGAAGGGGGGCAGCAAAGTCTCATGCTGATAATATTTTTAATTAATGTTTTTAAATCCAGTGTTACACTGCCCTCTGCTGCCAACAAACAAGCACTGCATATGAAGTCTAAACACTTCCCCAGCCCACATTCCACTTTCATCCCTCTAATTTTTTTTTTTTAATACGCCACATTTGAATCTACAATAAACACCTGCTTATCACAAATTTACATCAAAATATGTCTGTATGTAAACAAGTGTATCTACTTAGATGTGAGTGGAAACACTAATTGGACTTAATTTAGCAAGGAAGACGCCCCAGTGGTTTATGTTTGTGAAAGAAACAGCATGTGACCACTCGCACTCATATTTTTCATGATGCCACCTGGTAAATCAAATAAACCCATCCTCTCTCCAAATAGAAACCTGTCTTTCTTGCTGCTATACTCACACACACTCACACACACAACACAGGAAGAGTCTTGTTCTCTCAGCAACTGATTTTTGGACCTTGTCTTGGTCAAAGAATAAGACAGCTCACCCAACACTATTTTAAGACACTTAAATCTGAATGCCTGCCTCTCAAATAATGAAACATGTCTGTAAGTGTTCTCTAGTAATCTAACTTTGGCTGTAGTTCATGACTTTGACAACACTTAATCAAACATGTAACATACAGGCCTAGGTAGGTAGATTTTAAATTGACACAGTGGATTTATTGCATGAAAATGGACAGAATTATCAGATTCCAGTGATAATATATAAAGTTACTGTGGCCAGTAAAAGCCATTCTTGGCGTTTCTCACCCAGGCCATAGTCAGCTGACTGGGGGTCATCGTTGTCGCCATCCTGGCTGATTTTATGAAGATGCTCCAGGTAGGAATCTGTGTGGAACTTGGCCATTTCCTCGATGGTGGCCGCATGAGGCTTCACAATACTGAAGATGAGACAAAAATATAAATATTAATGGTGCAACCAATTTCCACAATAATCTGCCGTATATACAGCGACAGAGAAACTCAGTCTTCTGACTGGTTTATTCACTGAGCTCTCAGATAAAATACTGCATGTGAATACACAGGAGAGTCATGGTCTCTCTATGACCTGGAGATGTTAGTAGTCACTAGTTTTGTGACTGTGATAAGACTTAAGAGCAAAACTTTTAAGCCTTAGATTTAAGGTAAAATAATAATAAAGCCATTTTCTCAGCCATTTCCTGAAAATGGCCCAGATTTCCTGACGCCTGGTAGTCTTTGTGAAACAAACAGCTTCTGTGCAGCATGTGAACCTGTACTGTTCTCTGATAAAATGCATTTTAATCTCGCATTTAGCACCATCTAGGTTAGAAAACCCAACAACAACTCACCTCATATGTCCCAGCAGCCCATAGGCTTCTATCAGTGAGTGGACCATACTCGCCTGGAAATGGAAAACAATAGAAACCAGAGGTTAAACGCGCTGTGGCCGATTAGAGATGAATTCAAATGTGGAGACCAGCTTCAGTAACGATCCTCATTCAGTCAAACTCACCCGGTTTGGGACTTTGGATAAAGTATCGCAAGTCTCGATGTAGTCCGAACTGTAAACATAGGCGACTCTCCGCTTACTGCAGCTGTCCTCATCACTGTCTCCGCTGCGACTCATTTACGGCGAATAAAACACAAATGATTTCACTGAAACTGAAGCGAAAACAAATTCACAGTGAAGCGATGCGAGCGGAGCCCTGTTCTCAAGTCTGGTGTTACACCGTCAACATCCCGCCTTCCAGGGCAAAGTCTGTTCAACGCTGATCTCCACCAAGATGGAGATAATAGAATGTGGAATAAATGTTTATACTGTAGTACGAGTGTATCTGGTTTTAAATAAAGACACTTCTGGGATTTATTAACGGGGAAAACAGAGAGCTGCTGCTAACAGACACACAACATCGAATCAAACGTTCCGCCGAGCGGAGGTTTTTAACGAACGGAGCATGAAGAGAGGAGCATTCTGGGATTTCTAGTAGTCTATTCTTTAAAGGAGCCAAAAAAATCAACTGGTGATAAATTAATTGTTAGGAATACAAGAAAATATGGTTTTTTTTAATATATATATATAATTTTGAGTTGAACATATCCAGTAAAACCAACATTTAAGAGATTTAGACAAACTGAATGTTCTTGTATTTTTTGTGGATTAGCAAACGTCAGTTTCCTCTATTTGTGTCTATCAGTGTTTGATTTCGCGAAAAATACATACATAGAATTATGGAAAAGTGGCAAATGCCAATCAAAAAAAAAAAAAAAAAAAAAAATCCAAAAATTAATGCTATTCGCTAGAAGGCACCAGAAACACCTGACTTGTACCGGTTACAAGTTACTCAGTTAAATGCAAATGATAAAATGTCATTATTTTATTTATGCTAGATTGTATTCAGGGCTAAATCATGCTGCTGGATAATTCACTGGTAAAAAACAGTCTATGTGCTTTATATGTCGGTGTATGGGTGTTTTCTGTTGTTTTGTTGTTGTTTTGCTTCCTGGTTTCATTTGACATTATTTGCTTCAGGCTGTTCAAATATTCCTGCAAAGCAGAGCAAATTTAAATTTCCTAAACATATGCTCACAACGTAGATTTATTGCTTTCATCCTTAACTAAAATTCTGCCATTGCTCTGTCATACCGTACAAACTCCATACAGTGAGTTCCCCTAGTGCCAAGTTAATTTCAACGAAGAATAGTTTTCCCGGTTTAAAAATTCAAAATAAAATACAGTTTACAGCCTTGTTGCCTTCAGTTAGTGGTATTGTGTTTCTCTTCCTTTGTGTTAATGCTTATATTTGTCCTTTTTTCAATGTGTGATAAAACTAATTTAAAAATGCAGCTGTATGTCCCCGAGTTTACGATAAACTGTTGCAGGGAAACAACATATCTTTTTGTTTTCAGCTCATTCATGCATTTCTTAAATTTTCTCAGCCTGTAAATTGTCAGATTCTGTTTCCCGCCTTTCTTTTGTGCAGCAGGTGGTGTAAAGGCCTTTGTTCAGGATTGTGAAGATCTAAGACAGAGATGTTGATGCCTGTCCTTTGTTTGTTTTGGACTGTTTGTGGACATTCATTTATTAAGTCTATGTCTCTTGTAAGTGGGCATTCAGTCACATTTGTCTGTCCTCATCAATCCTCATCAATTACGTAGGAAAATGAGACAAAATAAGTTTTCACTTTCACACTGTAATTTTGTCATAAAAAGCAAGCCGTGAACTGACTGCTTTTATTTTGAAGGCATGGCCTCCGCTCTTCCTTTTTTGTGTCGGTTACCTGTGACTAGCTTACCGCAGCTTCAGGTTACAACACTTGCAGGGTCTTCGGTTCAGTCGGTCGCTGCCGCCGTTAAGCTGTTTTTGTGACAGCCAGGCAGCCGCTTCTCTGGTCGCCTTGAACGCTGCCTTCCTTTTCGGCCTTCCTGCACTGAAAAGCGGCGGAGAAATGACTTTAGTGTCGAGGATTTAACGAGTTTGTACTGTTGAACCGAACCGAGCCGCTAACTTGTCACCATGAGAAGCAGGAGCAACTCGGGCGTTAAACTGGACAACTATGCCCGGATGGTGCACCAAACTATCCTGAAACACCAAGTAAGTGTTTGATTCTGCTTTTCCGATCTGTTTATTTCGTCGAACAGTTAAACAAAGCCAGCTTGTCAACGAAAACAGTCACAGCAGCAGACAGGTTATGTTAACGTTTCCATTAGGAGTCAGTACTCAGATGTTTTCATTGCATGCAGGAGGAGAAGTAAACTGATATTTCGCAAGTCATCAGTGCTCTTTCAAACACACACCGTACACATGTTACACACGCTCATTAGCTGAGTGTGTGCGGTAGCTGCTAAGTGTACATCTGCACTGAATATAATGATGTTATAAAGTTTTGTTTGTGGTTTTTAAAATACTTTTTTTGTGCATATGTGATTGTTATAATACCCTCCACCCTCCTCCTGGGAAGGATTTCCACATGATTTTGGTACCTGCCGGGATTTGCCACCAACACCCCCACTGAGGTCAGGGAAGCTCACTAGTGTCTGAAATATAACTGTATGCATCAGTGGTTGTTGATGGGTGTCCAGATCAACCCTTAATGGTAAAGGCCATTAATTTAGATCAATGATAGCAGCCCAGAGGCTGGGTTAGGTCGCAGGACTTGTGCTTTCTGTAAAGCCTATTTTACATGTGACTTTTGTGTCTCACTTTTAATGAAGAAACGAAGGTGGAAGACTTGACAAGGTCGAACATGTCGGCTGTGCATTTGTGCAACTTGGCCCAGACGGAGCTTTGACAGCTTTGTGACATTTCTCATTGTTAGTGATGAAACACAGCTTGATGTTGAAATGATCCACCGCTTCAGTGTTTAGCTGTAAAAAAAAAAAAAAAAAAAAAAAAGACAATGTATGACTTAAACAATCCCCCTGTACCTTACATATGGTCCAGCTACACAGAGAATATGGTTTATCTGACCTGATGTGAAATGAGAACATAAATGCCAGCTGTAACCTTTGACCTTTCTGTGTGTCTCCCAGGATCCAGTGACGGGTCTTCTGCCAGGCAGCACAGATCAGCCGGACGCCTGGGTCAGAGACAATGTTTACAGCATCGTGTCGGTGTGGGCTCTCAGTCTTGCCTACAGGAAGAACGCAGACAGGGATGAAGACAAGGCCAAGGCCTACGAACTGGAGCAGGTAGGTGTGTGTCTGTGTTTGGCCTATGAACAAGAACAACGTGGGATTAAGGTTGAGTGTTAATGCTTTTATTCCTGGTTGTATTGTTTTTGGTTCCTGTATCAAAAAGTACACAACGGATTTGAATGCATGAATCCATGGTTACAGAGGGTGCAGCTCCTTTCTTTCTGCTGATAAAAACCCCATTTGTGTCTCATGTTTCTCTGCCTGGACACCAGGAAGGGTGTGTTGATAATGCTGACATTTAATCATCTTCCTCTCTTTCTCTCACTCTAGAGTGTGGTAAAGCTAATGAGAGGTGTCCTTCAGTGTATTATGAGGCAGGTATGTCATGTCACAGTTATATTTTCTTCTCCAACACACGTTTTTTTTTTGTGCCGTGCTTTCCTCGTTACTCGTTTTGAGACAAGTCTTTCCCTCTATACCTGTCTCTCTCTCTCTTTCTGTCTTACACCCACAAACACACAGAGGACAGGATCAGAAGTAAACACAGGAGTTGGACAATTTCCAAACAATAACATTAAATAGAGATTAAGCCCTGCTGATGCCTCGTTTTAAGCCTCAGATAAATCCTACTGATAGAAATTCCTGCTTTTTTTCAGTGTTTTGTCCTTTTGTTGGACAGTTTATTATTGAATGATTTGATCTTGGTAGTCTTGTTGTCTTCAAGTCCTTTGACAGCTCTCTCTGCTCTTGCCACCTTCCTTTGCCGCCGCCCCCCCTCACCTCAGCTGGATAAAGTGGAGAAGTTTAAATACAGCAGAAGTACCTCAGACTCTCTCCATGCCAAGTACAACACCAGGACCTGTGCTATAGTGGTTGGAGACGACCAGTGGGGTCACCTGCAGGTCGACGCCACCTCACTATTCCTGTTCTTCCTCGCTCAGATGACCGCATCCGGTAAACATGCGACAAAGAGCCATTATTTATTTTAATTGTTGCACTTGAGGAAAAACCTGGACCCCATTCACACTTTGAATTAGCATGCAGACTATGTCCAGTTGAGATTCACAGAAACACATTGCTTGGTTTATACAGGGTTTAAATGGGGTCTTAAGATGCTTTTCCAGTTGTGAAGTGGGGAGAAAAGCAGCTAATTCCAGTTAAATATCCGAGACGTGTGTTCCAGGTCTTCATATTGTCTACACCCAAGATGAGGTGGACGTAATTCAGAATCTCATGTTCTACATCGAGGCAGCTTACAAAGTGGCAGTAAGTGCTCATGCGTTCACACTCAGCTGAGGTAGGATGAGGAGGAAAGAGAAGACTTTAGGAAAGCATTAACATTGTCGTCTGTTTCTCTGATTCCCCACAGGATTATGGGATGTGGGAAAGAGGAGACAAAACCAACCAGGGCATCACTGAGATCAATGCCAGCTCTATAGGAATGGCCAAGGTTAATATATACACACAGAAATACAGTAAAAACATACTGTACCAACAGCCTCAGGAGAACAGTGGGAAGCAGGTGTGAGGAAGAGGAACTGCCTGACTGAGAGCAGAGCCTCCCAGCACAGAGGCAGAACAGGTGCTCCAGTAAAAATCTCTGGCACGGTGCAAGGTGTTTAGTCACTGCAACGGCCTTTAGACTGACCTTTATACAACCCAGGCTCTCCAAAATGAGTCAGGATCAGATGGGAGCACTTTGTTTTGGTGCTTAAAGTGTACACAGCAGCACCAGCACGTCCTGACTTCAGTATGGATAAACGTAATCCTGCTGCCAGATAAATTCTTTAGATTATCAGATGTGTTTTTAGCTAAATGAAAACATGCTTTTGAGGTTATTGGGAAGGTTTTTGGCAGAGCTTTGTCTCATTCCATAAGAAAATCCACATGCGTAAAATACAAGGAAACGTAGAAATCCCTGATAAACATTGTAGTTATGAAGTTTTTACTTAATGCGGTTCTCGCTCTCAGTGCCTGACCCAGTGCTGTCCTTGGTCGGCAGTGAACAGGAGGTATCAGGTTCTCTGTGGTCTTCCAAGAATGGCCTCTGGCTCAGAAATAACACAGTACTCTCAGTACTCAACCCACTGAACACACACACACACACACACACATATTTATACAGACACACAGTTTAATTTAAGACTTTGGAAACAGGCACCATTGCTGGATGCTCCCTGCTCCATCACTTACTTGTAGTTTTTAGTGTTTAAAAAGGAATTGAATGTAACACACACACACAATGCTGTGTGCTTCGGTCTACAGTATGTGTAATCTAAGACATTATATTACAGCACACTCCACTGTTGTCTTGTTTTTAATGAGGTTCATGTGACTGCTGTGTGTCCTCCAGGCAGCTCTGGAGGCGTTAGATGACCTCAACCTGTTCGGAGCGAAAGGGGGGCCGGGATCTGTGGTCCACGCCTTCGCTGATGACATACAGCACTGCCAGGTACACACACACACACACACACACACAAATATATATCATATATATCAAAACCAGTACCAGCATCTTTAGATTCGGATTTATCCCCCACTCTTTCTCTCTCCGTCATCAGTCCATCCTGACCTCAATGTTACCCAGGGCATCGATCTCGAAAGAGGTGGATGCCGGAGTCCTGTCCATCATCTCCTACCCTGCTTTTGCTGTTGAGGACATCAGCATAGTCAACATGACTAAGGAGGAGATCATCTCTAAACTCCAGGTGGCGAGACGTTCATTGAAGTGGGAAAGATTTAGAAGCTTGACACCAACATGGTCAGGAGGTCAATGTTTAAAAGTCAAGAGGCAGCAGCTTGGTTACAGCTGCAGCTGAGGATTTTTTCCAGTATTGATTTTTTTTTTTTTTCAAATAAGTGGCGTAGTGTTTTAGTTTTGAAAATGTTTGAAAAATAACTCGCTAGAGCACAAGGTGATATTTCCACGGTGACCAAAATGTCTCCTATTTTGACAGAATGAAGTGTATTTTCAACATATACTGTGCAGTTACAAGATTACTCAAGACATTTTGTCCTTTCTCTGTCTTTTCAGGGTCGATACGGCTGCTGCAGGTTTCTCAGAGACGGACACAAAACACCTAAAGAGGTAAACGTCCTGTAAAAGGGGGATGCAGCCTCTGTTTGTCCCTGTGTTTTAGCTTCCGTTAGATAACCCATTTAACTGATCTTTTTCAGATAAGCTGTCATCAGAAATGTTCCTACACGGTGTCTGCATGTTGCTCTGTTTTAATGCTTTCATCATAAAAAGCAGCAGATGCTGGGCAGATTGGGGATTATACTCTTTGAGGAGCTGCCAAGCCTCAGCGTTAAGCCAGGACAGTACATGAGCCATTCAAGGAAAATTGTGACGATTGCTTAAAGGTTTAAGCTCTCTACTTCTTTCAGTCCTTTTCTTCCTCTTTGGTTTTTGACTCCAGTAGTTCTGAGCCAGGTGCAGCTAGCGGTCACACAGGGCTGAGTGTGGCTGCCCTGGCTGTTGGAGCTGTGTGTCATGGTCAGCGTTGCTCAGCTCTTACGTAATGGGAAGTTGGATGAGGTCATTTAGTTCATGGACTGTAGAAACAAGTCTGCACTTTCTCTTTGGATGGGTTTTCAGTGAACTGACGAGCTGAACTTTGTAAAACCTTTTCTTAAAAGCTTCATGTGAACGATCAGTCTGTGTTTTTGGAAGGAGACAAAGTTAAAAGGAATCATAAAAAAATCCAGTAGCCAGTAGCACATAGTTCTTTCTGTCTGTTTTTCTCCAGGATCCAAACAGACTTTACTACGAGTCTGCGGAGCTGAAGCTGTTTGAGAACATCGAGTGTGAGTGGCCACTGTTCTGGACCTACCTCATTCTGGATGGCATTTTTATCAACAGCCCTGAACAGGTAATTTCCACCTGTATGGGTGTTTCCAATCATCTATAGTGTGTGTATACAGTATGTATACACACCTCTTATCCCCTGTGGACATTAACATGGTCAATATTTGTGTTAATTCTTCCAGGTGCAGGAATACCAGGAGGCTCTGGAGGGAATCCTGATCAAACAGAAAGACGGGATACGACTGGTCCCAGAGCTCTACAGTGTCCCCGCAGATAAGGTAATGACTTCAGGGGACGGTCTAGACATTCTTAATCACACAGCTGTTAATGGGTGTAAAGTGTTTGCTACAATCAGCTGCCATCAGTGTTGTTTGTAATGTTTAACATGGTTTTATTCTGTTGTGTGTTCATGCGTACGATCAGGTGGAGCAGGAGTACGTGAGCCCTCACTCTGTGGAGAGGGTCCCTATGGGCAAATGTCCTCTGAAATGGGCACAGTCTCTGTACATCTTGGGAAACCTTTTGGCTGAGGTGAGCCATTATTTCAGTAACTAACACTTAAAAACATGGAAGAATATTCTGATCTATACCTGAGAGCTCTGTAATCATCAGTGATCTTTGCCACTACAGTGAAATTATTAGCTACCAACGGAACTAATCTGGATCAAAGGATTAAAAGAGAAATAATAGAGTTTTTCAGCTGTGTCATTTTAATTTGCTGTGTTTTGTTGGCAGATTTTATTTTATTTCTTTTTACAGATTTTTGTGGGCTCAGACCTTTTTCAATCTCTGTCTTATTTTTCAGGGTTTTCTCGCCCCCGGTGAGATCGACCCTCTTAACCGGCGTTTCTCTACCATCCCTAAGCCTGATGTGGTCGTACAGGGTGAGGCATCAGGAAGCATGATGAGGCATTAGTGGTGAAACTTCTGGCCACTGACCACACTGGTCTGAAGTCCAGGGATTAAGCGGCCATTTGTTTTTATTGATTTTTATGCGTGTTAAAAACCTCCTCTCTCCTCTTGCAGTGTCGATTCTCGCAGAGACCGAAGAGATTAAAGAGCTGCTGTTAAAGAACGGCATAGAGGTGGAGACAGTGGCTGACATCCATCCCATCCACGTGCAGCCCTCTAGAGTCCTCAGCCACATTTACGCCAGGCTCGGTACAACTTCAGACAAGATTTTATTTTTTATCACTGCAGCTCTCGTGCCATTGAGGGGTGATGTTGCTTGGACCAATAGCAGTTGCAGCTAATTTTATGACATCTAATTGATTTGCAGGATTTGCTTATATCAGTGCTGTGGAATTTAGATTTTTTTTGGTTAATAACTTAGTAAAAAATACTCAACTCTCCGAACCACCACTCACCTTTACTTTCTCTTTCCCTGATCTGTCCCAGGGCGAAACCCGAGGCTGGGTCTGACCGGGCGACCCTACAGGAGAATCGGAGTGCTGGGAACCTCCAAGTTCTACATCATCAGGAACACCATCTTTTCATTCACACCTCAGGTCAGTAAGAAAGTCAGATTTCAGAGTAATGCTTCTCTTATAAGAATAGGATATAAAATTTAAATGAAAAATGTAATGAGGTGAGTTATGATTTATAAAGACCACTCTGGTTTTTGAATGGTGTTAGATATAATACCCAAGCTTTTTATGTTCCTTAGTATTTCATTAAAATTCACTGGTCTTTACATGTTCCTGGTGAAACTGGATGAAAATATAAAGCCCTGATTTTCTGTAACTATCCCCCCAGTTCATCGACCACCAGCAGTTCTACTTGGCACTGGACAACAAGATGATCGTGGAGATGTTGAGGACAGAAATCGCCTACCTCTCATCCAGATGGAGGATGACTGGACGGCCCACCGTCACCTTTCCCATTTCACAGACTATGCTGAGTGAGTTTGGAACCTGAATATATGAATATTGAAATTCTATGTTTGTGCTTAGCAGAGTGTGTGAGTTCCTTGTGTTATGTCTCTGTGTGTTTCAGCTGAAGACCACACGAACCTGGACCCTGCAGTCTTGGCTACACTGAAGAAGTTACAGGATGGATACTTTGGAGGAGCGAGGTGAATTTTACTGAGGATACTGAGGTCGAGTCTCATGACACACAAAAAAATAAATGTAAATAAATATAATCCTCGTCCTCCTCCTCTCTAGGATCCAGACGGGGAAGCTGTCAGAGTTCTTCACCACTTCCTGTTTCGCTCATCTCAGTTTCCTGGACGGTAAGGGTCCTGGCAGCATGGGCCACCACAGCGAAGAGTATGATGATGATGAGGGTGGCAGCGATGGATACGTGCATGAGTTGCATTGTGATGATGGTAAGAATAAAAAAACAGCTTGATGGAATGGTAACACCCACTGTGGCAAAAAAAAATATTTTAATAAACAGACTTTACACCACCAGGTGGTGTGTTTGTTGTCCATCGTTGGTTTGACCATTCCTGGTGGTATGTATTCCTAAAGTACGTGCACAGTCGTAGTCTGTAGTCATACACAGGCAAAGTAGTGGTGTTTTACCTGTATGTGCTGTTAATACCACGGTTAAACTCAAAATGACACAGGACATTTAAAGAAAAAACCTTTTTCCATCGTCGGTATATGTCACAGTATGTAAATGTGTCAGATTTACCATAAAAAAACAGATTTCAGTAAAATAAAGTGTTGGGATGTTGTTTAATTCTTTCTCTTCCATTAACACTTCCCATTCTCAGAGATCTCACCACAAAGTCTAATATGAAACTAACGTGGTCTTTTTGTCAAACACCATTAATAACAGCTTCCTGCTTTATCCTCATGTCACATCATCACTGATCCGGGACCTCTACACCTCGTCCCCGTCCCCGTCCTCATCGTCTGATATTGGAAAGTTAAGCTTAGAGTCTCAGCCTTGGGGTCAGACATGATCGAGACATTCCTTACAGAGACATACAGTTGTTGTTTTGATATAAAAAAAAAAAAAAAATTAAACTTATAATTATTTGTTTATTCAATTTAAAGCTCCTTCAGCGCTCTGCAGAAACAGAGTACATCAGAGATTTAGGATTTTGGTGTGAAAAAGTTGAGAAGCACTGCTTTGCTTGTTTTTGCTTGTTGGTATAAAAGACTTGTTCAGAAATGTTGCATTGAAATGACTGATAACCACAACTTTATGGATTATAGAGTCCTAACAAGGCTGTGTGTCATTCACTGTGCACGCCTGGCTTCATTTAATATACACACATTTTGTAAAATGGCTTGTTTGACAACTACTGTCTGTTACTGGATGTATGTGCATGCACCAGTGTCTACAGATGATCCTCATATTCACATTTCACAAACATTTTGGTTGTGAATAATAAGCTTATGTTGGTTTTATGGTTTTATGGCTGCTATGACATTTGTTGGCCTAGTTTACGTGGTTTGGTTTAAACGATAGGGTTCTTTGACTTTTTAAGGTGTCCTCTACCCGTCCTTTTGTCCACTTCTCCAGAGGCTGACGACCTCGCTCAGTACCTGGATCACCTGTTGGCCCATTCTGCCCCCAAGAAGCCCAAACAGCAGGTCGGGGGTTTGGGCAGGTTCAAGGCTGTTGCCACCAAAACAAAGGAGATGGTGTCTCTGATGAACAAGGCTCAGGACCTTAACGTACACAGTGAGTGGATCCACGTTCTGGGATCATCTTGACAAAATAAGATACACCGATAAGACACCGATACAGCTTCTGAAGTAACGCTCACTGAGACCAGACTACTCTTTGTTTTGTTTTGTGTCCAGATGTCAACATGTACCTGCCAAACAAACTGTTTCGCTCTCCTCAGTCGTCACTAAACCTGAACCTCCCAGACTCCTCTGGACACCAAGAAGCTCCGGTGTGTTTTTGTGTCCTTTCCACTGTTCTTCTGCTGTTCTTCTTTCATCTGCAGACTTTACACCATCTTTAACCCGCCACCTCTTTCCTCCAGGTGCCAGAAGTGGCAGTCACAACAGAGAGCGGCATCCCCAGAGACACAAGCGGAGCCATCGATTACAACGCTCTGGTCCAGCTGCTAAAGGACACACAAAGTCTCCAGGACCAGGCTGATATACTCTACATCCTCTTCAAAGACAAGTGAGACACAGAATTTTATAGAGCTGTATTGTTCCTGTGGTCTCAGACCAAGAAAATAAGTGAAATTCAGGCTTTTCCTGGCAACTCTGACCATGTAGCCTTCATTAGACTCCCTGTGTTTGTTTATGTCCGTCTCTTTAACAGGGGCATGGACTGGGACACCCGTCTGCACGGTAAAGGCTCCACCGTGCAGTCTCTTCTGACTGACCTTTATGAAAAGGCTGGTGAACTCAGACACTGGGGCCTCATCAGGATGATCTCTGGCATGCTGAGGAAGAAGGTGGAGGAGCTCGACTCGGTACGGCGCACACTCATGTTATCAGAGACGCAGTTATAAATAAAACAGTGACTCAGCAGGTTTTCCTTCTGCTGTAGTTAAGGAAACCAATTCATTTTCTAATTTAATTTTCATTTTTCTTTGATCTTTCTGAACTATTTTAATTTTTATCTGCATACGTTTCCCTCTCATCTCACATATTCCAGAGCTCTTTTCTGATTGGTTGTGATCTCTCTCTCTCTCTCTCACTGTAGGCCTGCTCTGATTTGCTGGCGCACCAGAAGCACCTGACCGTGGGTCTACCTCCTGAACCCAGAGAGAAAACCATCACCGCTCCCATACCTCCAGACCAGCTGGCTGCTCTCATCGACGAGGCCAGCGACAACAACATCAGCGTGGCCATACTCACTCAGGTGAGTCATATCTGTCGCCATCATCTGTGAATTTTCCCCGCTTGTCTTCCTCCTTCATCTTCTCTCCCTCCCTTCTTTGTCCTCCGTACTTCAGGAGATCATGGTGTACCTGGCTATGAGCATAAGGACTCAGCACAGTCTGTTCAGTGAGATGTTCAGGCTCCGTATCGGTCTCATCATCCAGGTCATGGCCACCGAACTGGCCCAGTCGCTCAACTGCTCAGGTGAGACAGGAAGAACATGATGTTTTAAAATAATTCACCAGTCTATATATTAGATATTCAGTTTACTGCCATGGCAGAGTATGAAAACGTGTGTGTGTCTGTGTGTGTGTCTGTGTGTGTGTGTGTGTGTGTGTGTGTGTGTGTGTGTCTGTGTGTGTGTGTGTAGGAGAGGAGGCCACAGAGAGTCTGATGAGTTTGAGTCCGTCTGAACTGAAGAATCTGCTCCACCACATCCTCAGCGGGAAGGAGTTTGGAGTCCAGCGCAGCAGTCAGTCTCCCAGTCCAGTCCTCTGTGTTTCACACACAGCAACAAAACACTGTATTCTCTGTCTCCCTTACAGCCAATCATATTCAGTTCTGTCAGTTGTCTTTTTGTTTTTATTTCCTCTTCCTCAGTGCGAGAGATGGACGCCGGAGTCAGTCCTGCCATCTCCATCCACCATCTGGGCAACGTTGGCGCCACCAAGAGCGAGAGAGCAGGCATCAGCAAACTGAAGAGCGACATGAAGATGGTAGGATTCCCGAGAAACAGATACTTTAAAGTCAACTTTAAAGTGAGACTGAGGATAAAAAAACTGAGATTAAGGGACGAGAGGATCTTATTTTGCAAACATTGTGCTTTATGGCGGACTGGTTTTTGTGTTTTTGCAGCTGGAACACAGGTTGTCTTTGACGGATCCCTTTAAGGTGATGATGACTGAAACATGTGGAATCAGATTAGGATCTAATTCAGCGTGATGATGAAAATAATTTGCGGAGAATTGTGGAAATAATTAAGAAAAACATTTGAGCCACTAATTCGAGGGGCTTGAGATGGAACGGATGGATTTTGTGCCTGAAATGATCAGGAGTGTGAAATTAATTATCTCGTTGTGGTCGACGTATCGTCAGTTATAAATCACCAGAGCAGCTGATTTATTTATGACTTGGTTTTTGTGTTGCAGGCGGAGCACAGGTTGTCCTTGACGGATCCATTTAAGGTGATGATCACATGAAGGAATATTAACCATCGCAGTATTATATCTGTTTCCTCTTTCTCTTTTTTAATGATAAGTTATTAGTAAATGATTATGCCAGAGTCAAAGTCCAGAATATGCTGTAGGTGTTAATTCACCTTCCATGTAAACATCACCAATCAGATCGATCAGGAAACAAACAGGAGTTTTTTTTATCCTCAATAGCAAATAATTGAATATGATTATTTATGTCATCATCACTTCAGGAGAACAAGTGCATGTATGGGAAAAAAGAAGTGACATGGAGTCTGGTAAACGTTCTGGAGATGACTGTGATGCAGCTGAAAGCTCAGGTGGAGAACAAACTGTCGAGCTCAGCATCATAATGCTGCTTGTTTTGTCTTTGTTTTGATTCAGGACCCCAGGCTGTCTGTAGCAGATCCAGTTATGGAGGTGATGATGGTGTTAAGAGGAGTTAATTCACCTTGCCGTGGAGTTGTGAACTGAAGATTTAATGATGATATTAATGACATTAACTGGCTTTGCTTTGGAAAAGGAATACGGCTTTGCTAATGTGAAAGTTAGCAGTGTTTGATTTTTTTGCGATTCATTGTGTTTCCTCTGTTGCAGATGGACCGCAGGGTGTCTTTGACTGGCTCAGTTAAGGTGATGATGATGAAATTCATAAATAAGAGCTGAGAGGCAGAAGTGAGGGAGAGTTAGATGCTGAGATTCGACTGAATTAGCAGTTTTCATCAGATAAAGTAATAGAATTGTAATTAAGTCTTAATTTTATTCTGATGCAGATGCAGAGGGATCACAGTTTGTCTTTGCCAGAGCTGATCAAAGTGATGATGGTGATGATGATGGTGTTGGTGTTGGTGGAGGTGTCAGTTTTTATCCATTAATTTATTTCTGCTAATGAAAAGGGTCGAGGCTTTTTTAATTATTCGGGTGTGAACAGGTTTTGCAGGAAGTTAAATCAAAGTGGATTTTTTCTTTCTCCGTTTCAGTTCGACCAGTCACTGACTTCCCCTCGTAAGGTGACAACGATAACGACATTTAACTTGGTTTCCTGGGTGTTAATTCATCAACTAAAAGTCATGAAGTAGATCGTTTGAGCGATTAACCCTCTGCTGCCTTGTGTTTCTGTCGTTAATTATCATTTACTGCTCCTCAGCTGTTACATGATGATGAAGTTTGGTTTAAGTTTCACTTGTATGTGCAGGGTTTAGAGCCATCTCATGCTGTTTTGTGGAAACTTGCTCAGCGGGGAATTAATCAGCGTGTTTACCTTTAATCTGCTGTTTTCTAAACTCATTTCTATCGTTTCCCATCTTGATTCATGCATGTTGAGACTCTCGATGTAGGAGGAAGCCAGAATCCACCGGCTTTGGTTTTGTTAAGCTGTCATCTCTGTTTGGATCCATCGCTTCTGCTTTTATTTACTGCCAAACTGTGTTTTTCATTTTGTGCACCTTTTTTCTTTTTTTGTTTTTCCCTCTTTCTCTCCCCTCTTTTTCTTTTTCGGCTGCGTCTCAGAGCATGCGATCGCAGTCACTGGACATAGAAAACATCGAATCCGGGGTAAAGATTTGTCTATTAATCAGATATTTATGACATTTTCTAATTCAGTTCATTACAAGTCCGTAACGTCATCGAGTCAATAGGTCAGATTTGGATAAGTGCCCGATTGTGATGTGCCTCAAAACAGGAAGAGGGCGCTGTTCTTTCAGAATAAAACACAGCTACAGTGAGTCCTTTCTGTTGTGATGATTCAGAGGTACAGGCTGCCGTCAATAGAATCTCTGGACATCCCTGAGAGTATTCCAGTCGCCAAGGACACCAGACACGGCCAGTGGCTGCGCAGGAGGCGTCTGGACGGCGCTCTGAACCGAGTCCCCATCGGGTTCTACCAGAAAGTCTGGAAGATCCTGCAGAAGGTCAGTCCATGCCCTGAACGACACGCTGAGTTTGATGTTTGGGTTTTAATGAACAACTTCTCCACAGTTATGTCCAAACTCTGGATGTTAATCTTACATCTTAATAAAAAAAAAAAAAGATTCTCTGTCACCAAATTGAATTATCCATTGTATGTTAAACAAACATAAACTGAGTGAGTTTGAACTTCTGGGCCTGTAATACACATTTACTTCAATGTACTAACATATAAACATGTTGCCCTCCAGTGCCACGGTCTCTCCATAGAGGGATTTGTCCTTCCTTCTTCTACCACAAGAGAGGTAAGAGCTCTGTGCTAATAAAAAAAAGAAGGTGAGTGTAAACGTTTTAGTAAGAGATGGTAAAGACTTAACAGATCTAGGTATGTATAAGAATCTTGGTATTTGTTTTAACATCTCTTTTCCTTCTTCATCCTCCCTTTTTTCTCTTCATTCCTCTCTCCAGATGACACCTGGCGAGATCAAATTCTCCGTCCATGTGGAGACGGTTTTGAACCGCGTCCCTCAGCCTGAGTACCGTCAGCTGCTGGTGGAGGCCATCCTGGTCCTCACCATGCTGGCCGACGTGGACATCCAGAGCATCGGCTCCATCATCCATGTAGAGAAGATCGTCCACCTCGCTAATGACATGTTCTACAAGGATCAGGTCGGCGTGATTCTGAAATCCAGCGTTAGTATTTATGTGATCAGGTAAAGCAGGATGTTCCTCTTTCCCTCTCCTCCAGATGGACCTGGGAGCAGAGGAGCACATCCTGGAGAAGGACCCGTCCACCGGAATCTGCAAGCTGCTGTACGACAGCGCCCCCAGCGGTCGCTTCGGGAGCATGACCTACCTCACCAAGGCTGTGGCGGTGTACGTGCAGGACTTGCTGCCCAGCGGGTCGTGTGCTGTGCAGTGAGAGGACGCCACGGCAAAACCAGAATAGGCATGAAACCACTCGATCAAAATGGTTAAAGCTGAAACAGTTTTTACTTTAAAACAATGATAAATAAACACAGATAGGATCAGTTTTATATCGTCAGTGTGTGTTGATCAGTGAGGTTTGAGATATTTGTTACAGTATGTTTTATTGTCAACATGTGGGAAATACACTTATCTGCTTTCTCTCCCAGAGTTAGAGGAGGAGGAAGACTAGCTGTTTCCTTCCAATCTCAGTCTTTGTGCTAAGCTAAGCTAACTGGCTGCTAACTGTAGCTTCATATTACCTGCACAGACATCAGAGTGGTATTGAAGAAGCTTATTTTCACTAAATGTCAGACTGTTCCTTTAGATTAACGGCAAAACAAAAGTTCATAGATAGGATCTAATGTGTACTGTCAGCAATTGCATGGACTTTCAGACAGGCATCGACAGTGTTCAGCGTCTTGATCTCCATGGCAACACACATCAACATGTATTTCAGATCTTACTTGCTGTGTGATGTACAAAGTAATGATAAAAAATAGATTATTTACTATTTATTTTATGGTTCTTAACAATAACAGCTACAACATAAAAATCTAAAATCGATGACGTGTGTCAGAGAGGACACAGGTCTGTGTATGTGTGTGTGTGTGTGTGTGTGTGTGTGTGTGTGTGTGTGTGTGTGTGTGTGTGTGTGTGTGTGTGTGTGTGTGTGTGTGTGTGTGAGTGAGTGTGAGTGAAGCTACAGGAATGCTGTTTAATTCTAACTATGCAGAAATATCAGACGTGCTTGTGCAGTGCCTTATTTTTCAGACGCAGCTTGTATTTGTTGGAAATGAGAGTTGTTAGCATGTAGTGTGCTGAAGATACTGTTCTGTCGCAGTGACTTTTGAAAGCAATGCAGTGATTTCCTCTGCAGTAAGTCCCCTTAATGCGTGTAATTCAGATTTCTGTCCTCTTAAGAAGGGAAGTGCCTTAATTTACGGATTATCATGGGTTAAATTTTAATTTTGTTTGTTTATTTTAGTATAATCACAGTAAAACTAACGTCTGTTTACTCACATCTGTTGTTTTACATTATTTTGGACTCATTTCACCTTTAACTGTTTTGCTGTACAGGTGCTTTAAAGGTTCACTGAGAGAAAAATGTGAATGAATTGAAGGGAATTCAAGAACAAACAGGATTATATGTTTTTAGGTTGAGACATTGCTGAGAAAGGGGCTGGTTAAATGTTCAATAACAGAATTATTTTGTGGTCTTTGAAGATGTGAGCGCCACACTCCACAAACAGTAATGGCAGAATGAGAGTGAGTGATGTCTGTGTTGTTAGATAAAAATATCCACTGAACAAACTGGTTGTTGTTTTTTGTTTTGTTTTGTTTTTGAATCTAATTCTGTAATAAAAAAAGAGACAAAAATGTTTTTGAACATTTATTTTCTTTAGGCTCTTCAACATCTGTTCAGCAGTGAATAGATCCAGCGAGCTCAGGTGCTGTTATGATTTAAGCGCTAGCAGGACTTCTCAATCTTACTGGATTAAAGAAGACTGCGTGAAAAGGTTGAAAGCTCCAGAAGGAGCTTGTGCTACATTAGTTGGAAGTTATCACTAATTTATTTGTCCATCTAAATTTGACAGTAGTTGTTCTATTACATGTAAACAGCTGTTGTTGTGTGTGTGTTTGTTTGTTTTGTTTTCAGAACCCCTGGTCTCAAATCATGCTACAGTATAACACTACTGAATCATACATACATGAATCATACATACAATATAACACTTCCACGACAATCTGTCGTGGAAGTGTTATATTGGCTGTTCTGTTTTCTTCCTGTGGCTGCCGTGGTCCAGTTTTCTTGCAGAGATTGTGAAGTTTAATCTTTTCTCAGACTATTTCTGCTGTTTTCCTCCTCAGTGTGAAGCGACGGAGCAGGAGCTTTGGTTAAAGCCACTGAGCAAAAAAGAGAGATGTGTTCCAGCACAAAGAGCAGCTGAACACTGTGGATGTGTTTTGAACTGACATTTAAGCTCAGACAGGGACTTTGGCTGGAAGTTTTTTTTTATTATTATTATTTATTTGTTCTCGGGAGAAAACTGTCAAATTGAAACATCGCTCGACTCCGGAGAACGTGCCCTTTTCAACTTCATTCTCCAAACCAAAGTTGAAAACAGAAGGAAAATGTGACTCAAGACCTGAAACAGCTAAAACTCAATGTTAAATTGCCATTTTATGCACAGTGACTTCTTAAAAGTTGGTTGATTTTCCCTCTGACTCAGGTACATTTTTGAAAATCAGAGGAATCACTTACATAAATTTAGTGAAGAAACACTGAATAGAGACCAAAAACAGAGCTAAAATAAGTAAAAACAAAATATTCAGTCAGAAAAAAGTGAATATATCATGTTAAACTTTGAATGATGGTGTTTAAAGTTCAAAGTTTAGCTAACTAGACAGAAATACATGACCTGGGTTATCTGGAAGAAAGCAAACAGACAGGGATAAACACAGACAGGCTCGGTATAGCCCTGAAAATATTGACCTGTGACACGGAACATATATGAAAACACGTGAACACACACGTACAAACATGTCATCTGTCTGTCACTAAAAAATGAACCTGAATAAAGTTTAATCCGCCTGATCAAATAAACTACAATAGAAATTGCTCAGTTGTTGGATTGAAAAATGATTGAAATGTAAAACACATGACCCAGTTTGCTGCAGTCAGCAGAGCGCTGACAGTAAAAGCCTGTTGTAAATCTAACAGTAACACTGGCCGGTCGACAGAAAACAGTGGTGGTGAACAGCTTTTCTTTTTTCTCTCACTTTGTTTAGTTGCTCAGTTTCAGCTCGTACAGCAAATCAGTGATCAATTAAGACAAGTGAAAGCAGATGTGTCTGACGCCTAATCTTTTTTTTTAGCCTCAGGCACAGCTTTGTCTGTCAGTCCTTCCCTTTGGTACAGAAAACTTGACAAAAAATTCCATTAAGTTTGGCAGAAACATTTCTGACTTTTGTGATTACCAAGAGGTTTGCGCTGTGTGGGAGAGCATGTTTGTACCTTTAGCAGTTTTTTTTTTCTTCAGTTACTTTTAAAAAAAACATTTGTTGCTTCTCAAATGTGACGACTTGATGCTTTTCTCTGTCATATCTGGTTGTGAACTAAATATTTGAGTAAGGAGGAGAAGAGAAAACGCAAAATAAAAGCACAGTTTCCCAAAACGGACATGAAAGCAGAGGAAAGGTTGAGCTATTTCATAATGGGATACAGCCGACGTCCAGCGGCACCCTACCTGCCTGTCTCTGCTGCTGTGTTTCCACCTGATGTCAAATATCATCATCCCCATGCATCTATGAAAAAACCAACACACACGTCAGCACACAGTGACATGTGGCAGTGAACTGGCCAGTGCAAAGTGTAAAGAACAGTGAGTGCAAGTCGAGAGTCCCAGACGACTCCTGCTCAGACACCATTTGATGGATGGTGATGTGGAGGAAGAGGCCGAGTTCATCATCAGGCTGCAGGAGCAGGAACCTTTCACAACATCATGTGAAGGAACAGTAAATACATTTTTAAAGCTGCACTGACAAAGAGTTGCAAAGTAGGAAGGACAGATTTCAACGTTTTATTTAAATAATATCCTTAATGCTGCATAACTCCCAGTGTTTTGTCCCACATTTTGCTGAGTTAGTAGCTATAAAATATATAAAAACTGTAATATTTACTGAAATGTTGTGTGCATCCTTCAGAAGACACCGTTCCTCTTGACTCCACATGATTTCCAGCCATCCCTTAGTTTGGTCCTCTCACACACTTGGCTTATCTCTGTCGTTGTGAAAGACTGAATGTCTGAATGCCAGCAGCTGTTTGACCTTTGAACTCTGGCAGCAGATTTGTTGGCCCATGAGTCACAGTGCTATCTGAGTTGTCTCATTATCTCGCTGCAGATGTATTAAAGGAGTCACAGGAGTTTCACATTAGTGCTGGTGTTTGCTGCAGCCAAGCAGGAATCAATATGTCATCCACACAATGTGCGAACATCCCCGAGGAATCTGCTGAGCAAGCTTCTCAGCGGATTCGTGCAGGCCGTGTTTCAAGAAAACCTTTGTGTTAAAGTTTGGAAAAATTTTTCCAACAATCATATCGCAGACGTGGCTTATTTGTTAAGTGTCCTTTGAAGGAGGTTAAGAAAAGAAAGAACTAGAAAAGCACGACCAGCAGTGGCTTATTGTAAAGGTCTAAGGTTTATTTACTCCCATATGAGTAATATTTGGTAAAAACTACAATTCCCTGCTTGAATTTCATGTGTGAACATTAATGCAGCAAAGCCGAAGTAAAATGTAGATGTAGGTGATACTTTATTAAAACCAGTTATCTGCTTTAATTAATTAGCTTAAAACCAAAATTAAAAATGACCAACAAAGGCATTAAATATTTTTTTCTCATGCTTTTATTCAAGCTCCTCCATCTCACTACGTGTAAGGAATACAGTACATACAGTACATACAGTACACAGTACCAAGATAATTTGGGTTTAAAAGTGCAATCCTACTTGAACATTTCTCAAACGCTGAGTGTAAAAAAATATCAGCAACCACCTGCTCTGTGCATCAAGTAAACGATGCAGGTGAGTCGAAGCGAAGTCTGTCGTCCCTTATCGATTTGAAGAGATGGATGTGCAAAAAAAAGAAAAGAAAAAAAACAATATTTGTACAGTCGCCCAGGATATGTGTTAAATTTGTTATTGGTTACAGATTTAAGATTGTCTGAGCAGATTTCTAAAAGTTCCCACTGAAAAAGTTTAAAAACTCCAGACAGATGATTGATTTTACTAAAACAAGCCACTGAAATATGATGAACAAATTCAGATTTTTACAAAATACTTCAGAAAAGAATGTAAGTGGGTACATTTTTAACATTTAAAAAAAGGGTAAAATAAATAAAAGACCAGAGAATCATTGGATTACACAAAATCAATTTGCATGCATTTCAGATATTGTGAATAATGTTTGTGTTTCATGTGTTTGTAGTTCAGTTATTCTGTACTCGGCTGAGGAATTTGTGTCTTAACAAACTTTAAATATAACTTTTACTAGCATAAAACTAAAATAAAAAATTGAAGATGTTAGAATGTGAAGGGTGCTCAAGCATTGCTTCTATGTAACCTCTGCTCCTTCTCTTTTCTCTGCTTTTACCACAGGACCATTTTCTTTTACGCCTTTTTTCCTACTTTCTTTTTCCTCTTAAACCCTTTGTGCCTCTGACAGTCGACTGCAATCCCATCAGATGTCAAGTATATTTTTTTTACGGTGTCTGTTGAGATTTTGTAAAGCTCGATGATTAATACCAGTGACTCAGGCATTACTGAAAGTTCTGGACGTCAAAACACACTGTGTGCTCTGCAGGCCCCAACTGCAAGTGTGTTCAAAGGCTAAAAGTCAGCGCCACATCATTTGCTTGTTCTCAAACTGATCTCAGTTTTCAGTTTGATCTGTGACTCATTTCTGAAAATATTGGTCTTTACAACATTGTTGGTGTTTCTGCTTTTTACCAATAGATGTTGATACAAGTGTAAGAGCAGCCAATATCGCATCTCTCCGACAGTACCTCAGCAAACTGAACCAAACGACTCCTCTTGGTAAAAAGGGAAGAGTATGTGTTTCCATTCAGCTCGTTATCAGTGCAATGGCAAGACTTTCACAGCACACAGCTGAGTGATAACCTATCGAGCACAACACAAGACAGTTATGACAATATCTGGAAAAATGTAAAGGTCAGGAGCTTCTGAGAGGCACACCACAACAATACAGACTCTCATTGCCTAAAAATAAAAGAAAATATTTGTCATGAAGGGACCAGTTATATCCAGTTCAGTCACGAAGATGTAGAAATTAGATTTCTGGAGACAGCTTTGTTTTAAATTGTGTTAATAACAGTTTTTAAAACAAGCCGAGTCGCGCAGACATCAGACTCCACTGTATTTCTGGAGGACAGTTGAAGGCTGTGGTAACTGGCAGAACAGAGCCTCTGAGATTCTTTTGTTTTCATTCTGAATCACAGCTCTGAGCTTTGAGATCAGGGCTGAAAGATTTTGGTCCACAGGAGTAGAAATACAAGCGTTTTTAGTTGTTTGCACTCATGTTTAAAACCTTTCTCACTGCTCAAATATCAAGTACAAAGGCTAAATGACTCTCCTCTTACATTTTTGCGTTTTACCCCACTGCCTCAGTCCACCTCCTCTTAGCTTAATTTAAGTGATATTCCTCATTTTTGCCTTTTAAAATGTCTCAGGTGGAGCAGTGAAAACCCCCCTTGTCAGAATATATCATCAGAAACAAATTGGCCCATATAAATACAAAACTCAGATTAAAAAAATAATGGCTGGATAAGTTCATGTCCCAGTCATCAGAACCCCTCATAACGATGTTTATGGCTATACGCTCATGTAAACACGCTGGTTGTGTCAGAGGACGTCTAGTAGTTGACGGGTTCTGTGGGGGAACGCTGGCTGGTGGAGCAGTGTCCCGCCCTAAATACAGAGAGACAAGAACAGAAATGCAGAAAACTCAGTGAGACAGGGTTCAGTGTTCTAATGAGGAGGCTGAACTATCACAGATCAGCGTTTTGGTACCTGCAGAGTCCTGTGGAGCACTCGTAGTTGTTTTGGCAGTAAGCTCCGAATGGTTTACTGTTCATGATTCTCCACAGTGGGGTCATGCGAGCTATCCTCCTCAGTGTGTGGACGGCGTGTTCCCCCCTTGAATCTGCCCTCTGGTCAGACCTGGACTGCACCTGAGAGGCCAGCGGACCTGCACACACCTGGTTCACACAGACAGACAGACAGACAGGTAGAGGAAGTGTGCATCAGAGAGGAACCAAGCAGGAAACAAGGAAAACAATAATAATAATAATAATTACAATAACTCTCCATAAGTCGACTCTAAGTGTCCCTGTGGGACACATGAGTGCATGCTGAGTCAGAGTGGTGAGATGATACTTCGGCTAATGTGCTGGAGGCACATGAAGCTTCAAATTTAGATATTACTGTGTTTAACAGTGTACTGACTCAATTTAGAAGCACACATTGTAAACCAACCATCTCATTTCCATGGTGAAACAATGTGTAAAACAATAACAGCTCTACTGGCGAAAATAATCTTAACTCAATGTCCATTTAGTAACTTTTTTTCTGGGGTTTTCAACCACATTTCACAGTCATCATTCACTAATAAGTGACTTTGATTTAATATTTTTTATCAGACTACTGTTTCTAAGATCAAGAATGAACTTTTACCCTCAGATATCACCAGTTACACCAGTTACACCAGTTCCCTGTTTCTTTTTTTCTTCTTCGTGTCTAAAACACAAAACACCCTGCTCAATTTTCATTCGCTGATTTGTTTGAAATAAATTCTTCTTTTAACATCCATCATTTATATGTCCAACCATCCTCTGATCTAAGATCAGACACACTCATCCGTATTTCGTGACCGCATCTATTTCTTCAAGTCAAGACTGTCCACTCACCTGCTGAGCCAGCATTAACAGCACCATGCACAGTGCTACTGCTGCTTTCCTGTGGCTGAAGACGTGTTTCTCCTGCATCTCTGTGGTGGAGTTCAATGTCCTCCGGTGTTTGACGATGAGACTTTTTTTTTTTCCCTCTAAGTGACCGACTGCTCTTCAGTCTTGAGGAAATCTGACCCGGCAGGGTTTCTGATCTCTTCAGATCTGCTTCAGGAACCTCCTGAAGACTCAACCAGTCCCACTAATGAGTCTGGAGGTTGTGTGAAGTCAGGTTTTGATCAGAGTTTGCTGGAAGTCTCTTCAAGTCAGTCAGTGAACTCAGCTGTGGCACCGGCAAAGAAGGCTGGGCTCCCCTTTATATAGACAGGCCACGATCCCAGGAGAGAAAAGGCAAGAGGGAGGGAGAGATAGAGCGAGAGAGTCACAGTCCACGCTGTCGTCCTCCCCTCGCTCCCTCTCTCCCTCTTCATCTCTCTTTTCTGCTCCAAATGTGGCATTACGTGTTTGCATAGAACCAGTCATTTCCTTAAATGAGGCCATACAACCCACTGAGTCCTACTGTCCCTCACACACACGCACACACACACATAGAAAGACACACTTTCTCTTCTTCTTTAACATACATGTAGATAACGTGAGCACAGGTGGACCAGACACAGCACACGTGATCGCAGCATAAAGGAGCAGCTGGGTAAAAGGGGTTTAAAGAGACAAAGAGGTCACTGAACATATACGTGTGTGTGTGTGTGTTTGTGTGTGTGTGTTTGTGTTTCCCACAGTGTGTGTGTGAATGAACTTGCAGTAAGATAAGGCTTTTATCAGTCTGCAGAGTCTGTGTGCTGCAATACTCTCTTTGAATACCGATGCCCCTGACCTGACGCAATCTTACAGCCCGGCTTATACAATGTGGGCAGCACGCACACAGGAAGGCAGCAGGTGTGGTTTACATAAGCAGGTACGCCGTACACAAGACCCCGGCACGTGACTGATGTGTGCTCCATATAAAAGCACACAGCCGCACATAAAAGGCTGTAGCTAAAGCTGAGGAGCACAAGGCAAATCTGGACTCATGTGATAGATCATCGGCTCTCAGTCGTCCATCAGTCACTGCCGTGGGAAACAACCACTGTGAGGCACGAAGCTCACACTCTGTTCAGATTTAGTTTTATCCAAATTATTGCATTTAGGTTTTCCAGGGCAAATCAGGGAAACCTGGAAGAGACAAGGAGGTTTTGGCCCAGAGACACTGGTTGTTATGTTAAAGACAGGCTCGCGACAAAAGTATTTTTAAACTGTTGTCTAAATTTAAGAGCGAGGGAGAAAGAGGAGAGTTAAAGTACAGGAACAAGGGCGGATGTCATGGAAAATTCCTGCGCTGATTCCTGTAAGGTTGTTCATCACTGAAAGGCCCCCGGGAGGAGCATTAGACTGACAGGAATCCTGCGCCACACAAACTCAGAACATCTGCATCATTCATTATCGCTGAGCATGACTCAGCAGAGTGCGCCTGATGGGCTGAAAGTGAGACGAGACACTGAGCTTTGATTACTGTGAATTATAACTGTGGAGCAGATGAGGGTGGACTTTCACCAGTGCTGCCACTTAAGCTCCAATTTCCAGCTTTTCCACAAACGTTTTCTTGACTCTCATACTGTGAGGACAAGTCCAACTTCCACTATCCAGATGTTTCAGATCTGTGATATTTGGATATTTTCTGTGTATTCATAAAACACACAAACCATGATTGGACACTTGTTGATCGGCTTTTTAAAGCCTGCTAGAGCAGATGATCTTCACATCATGTTTATTTTGTATTTAGGCAAAACAACAAATTTATGTCAGACAACTTTTCAGTCCATTAGGGTTACAGAGCTCACTGCCTGGAGCATTGTCCGAGGAGATGAGCTCTTGATATGCTGAAGGTGCAGCCTGTGCGGACTGACTGCCAGTTTCCCAGCTAGCACATTCAGTCCACTGTACTCTGGTCAGGAAAAAAAAAAAATCTGTCCCTCTTTTGATGTCTGAACTTTAAACTTTGATTGCTATGAAGTAAGAGTGAATAATTTCCCTCGGACAAACTGATCGCTGGAAGGTTGCAGACACGGTCGGTCCTCATGTGGACTGTGCAGGGTGATGTTCACAGAAATGGGTTACCAAGAAAGACCTGTGAATGTAGACAGGCCTTGAGCCAATAATTCTCTGATAGTGTATGTGGTGACAGTTCACCTCTGGCAGCTCTTATCTCTTATTAAAAGTAATCATAGCATGTCCTCGCTAAATAGCTGGTGAGCTAGATTCAAGAAACACGTTTAACATCCAAATCAATACACAGATATTGTCTTTATTTATTCCCCCATCATACAGGAATCCATGTTTCATTTAGCTAAATTAAACACTGTGTAAGGTGCAGTCATTGTTTTCTGTCTGAAGGTGTTGATGATTGTCTTCATCTCTTTGTAGGACTCAGGGTTTACTTTCTTCTTCCCAGCTTTTCGTGTAACGTACATGTATTTATAGCCGTTTCTCAGTAAAGTGCTGCGTTAGCTCATTTGACTCAGGGGTTTTGTTGACTGTTCTGTTTTTGTGTGCTCTGGCTCTGACTTGTCTGCACTGATCACAGGTTCATGGGCTCATGGTGCAGAGGGGCCGCTGTCATTTGCTGCTTAGATACTTCATGGTTTTCACCATAGGGATTATTGAGCTTCACTAATTCTAGGAATAGGGTATGTATGAAAACAGTGACACAGCATACAGGAAATGCAAACACTGATGTCTGTTTGGCTGACTCATGTCATCATTTAACACACACACACTTTTTTTTTCCTGGCTCCCGTCTGATGTGATTAGCGACAGGTCACTGCTTCTCCGTGTTACACCTCCGAGTGTGACGTTTATGGGAATCTGTCTTGCTGAAATGTGCTTCTGTGTGTGTGGGAGTGTGTGTGTGTGTGTGTGTGTGATTTCAGGACATTACAACATCTGCCACAGAAGATTAGGATGAGAAGGACAAAACAACACACTCAGGCACACACACAGACACAATATCCCTTGAGGAAACAGACAGGGAGGTCCCGTAAAACCGAGGCTTTCCAGTCACTGGGTAATAAAATAAGTCTGTTACAGACCACCACTGCAGATCCTCAGGCACAATAAGAACAAGATACACAACTATTCCTGAATTAAACATAAATTTCTTATACATCTCCTCTTAAAATACAGTTTTACCTCAGTTCCAGTGATGTAACTGATTTTTTGTCTGCCTTCTGTGCATCTTCAGCCATAAATATCAGATTTTTTTGCACATACATTTATTCAGCTTACAGTAAAAAAAAAAAGTGAAGACAGATCGCTCCTACTTCTCTGTTCTTCCAGACAGATCCCCAGCATGAAAATGAGCCATTTACAGTGATTGTGTTAGAGGTTACATGGAACCATGTTACTGCCTAAAATCATTATAATTTTCTGTCTCAAAACAAATCCAAATTCCTTGGGTCACGATAAGGTGTGACCCACTTGGGTCACACCTTATCGTGACTTACATGCTCGTTTGTATCTATACTGGCATGACTGTGTGCGTTGTGCTTCAATCAACCCACATAGATATCCATGTTGGGGCGGGTGCGTCAGTAAACAGTGATGCAGGAATGGCTGCTCTGTGACCCACTTACAGTACCTGTTTAATACAGAGCAAAGGGCGTCTCATAGCACAGTGACACTGACCTTGTCCTTCATCAGCGAAATGATGGTTCACGATTTCCAGTGAAGTTTAAAGGCCCTGAGCATGTATTCAGAAATCACAGTTGCAATAAATTTATAATAGAACTTTGTATTATTCTTTTTTTTCAACGTTTCCTGCCTGGTTCAAAAAGTGGAAACAACATAAGTTATCTACACATTTATGTCAAAGGGCGAACTTTGATTGTTTATGTCCAGTTTGACCTTTTTTCCTTCATGTAAATCTCACATGACCTTCCTCAAAGGCTTCTCCTGATACTGAGGTCAAGGAGAAACACGAGGCAAACAAAAAAAAATTCAATGCAGAGTTCAGACAGATCACTGAGTGCAAACTAGTTGTATAACACACAATATCTACTGGGGAAAAAACATCTTTAACTTAGTGAACCACTGAGAAAACAAACCGGATTTTACTGGAGTTAAACTTTATCTGCTGATACAAACTTAGTCTTAGTGAATGCTGCCATCTCTTGGATGCTCTGCATTACTGCAACGTCTTCAGATGTTTGTTTGCTCCTCCATCTCGACCAACCTTGAGATTGAAAGTTCAATCTTGAATTTGGAAAAAGCAAATAATTCTAGTTTTTAATAAACAAAAACATCAAAACAGACAATTAAATAGGCTTTAGAAAACATGCAGTTTATTTTATTATTCATTTTCCCTCGTAATAAAAATTGCATTCTTTTCCACCACAATAATTTTGTTTTTCTCTAACATTCAACACTGTTACACTTCACAATCCTTCATTTGGTTTATTTCTATAAGACAGGCCAGTAGCAGCACATTTTTCAAGAACCCCATTATAAATATGTACAACATGCAAAACTGTAAACAGCAAAAACTTAACATCACAAGACCTCTACAGTTACATGCAACATGGTCGACCCCTCGTCCAATAAAAAACTTTTGAGCAGTGTCTAACATGGCCTCACGCAGAGGCATCGTGTTGTCCAGAAATGTTTCTTCTTTTACACGCTTTTTTTTTTTTGCTTTTTTTTTTTTTTTTGCTTTTAGAGAGCCCCGATGTGAACCAGATTATTTTTGAAAAGAAAGATCCGGAAAAAAAAAAAAAAGGGAATGAACACACAGATGGGCAGAAGAAAGAAAATATTCATTAGATGACTGTGGTTTGAGGCTGAAAATTGAAGATGAATGAATTGAAGATGTGTTCTACATGTGTTTGTCTTCAGTTTAATAATACAAACGAACCAGTGCTTACTCCTAAAGTTTTCTTAAGACGTGCCACTGATGTTTAGTCAAGTTTATCAAGTTACAGCAGACGTTTCATTTGTGAAGTGACCTGGAATTTAAGTTTAGCTTGTTTTAGTCAAATTACCACTTAAATTAAGTTTGTTAAGTCACTCCCCAACTTCCCCTTCAACTTCAGTAGAAAAATAACACTATAGTGACTGAATTTAGCAACCAGCACATTCACTTGCACAGTGTTTTCTACCACATTAGAATCACAGTACAATTATTCAACAATGATTAAATCAGAGAGTAGGGACTTCTTCCAGTCTGCGCAGCCCATAGTTCACATTCAGCAGCTGCCTTTTAAAGTGCTTTAACAGGGATGGTGAAGATCTGAAACCACAACAGCTTCCTCCTTCTAGTCTCGAGCTCATTGTGGTGAGCCGCCAAGCTGTAGATCAAACAAATGACCCAGCAAATTCGCCCCCTTCAGTCTCTTCTCTCAGTGCTAAGCGTATTAAAGTCTGATCCCGAGTCTTTAGCGACACGTGCATGACTCGGCCACCATGTCCTCCAGCTCCCTGTACTCCACCTTCTTCTTGTGCACAACCAGCACGCTCATGGGCATGTATTTATAAGGCACGCAGGATGGAGGAGGGACGTCCCCGACGCCCAGGTCGTTGATGACCGTTTGGATGATGGCGTGGTTGGGGGAGTGGTAGCCGTAGTGGAGAACCCTCGGGCAGTCGCCTTGACAGAACCGGGGGTTGTACACCGGCGGGGCGATGAAGTAGTGGCCCCAGCCGAGCTCATCGAAGGAGAGGCGGAACGAGTGGAGCTTGCAGCGGTTCTTGGGTATGCTGGTTTTGCGTTTGTAGTTGGGGATGTCAGAGATGATGGAGGCAGAGGGGGAGGTGGAGAAAGACGAGGAGGAGGAAGAAGAGGTAGGGGCGTTTTTCAGAGCGTCCAGCGAAGGATCCTTTGGCTCTGAAGATTGGGAGTCTTTGGAGCGACGGTGGCGGTGAACTGAAGGGTGCCACTGCCCTATTTGTTTCATGATGTCTTCCCCTTCAGCCCCTAACAAGTCCCCCATCCAGTCCTTCACTTCCCTCTCCTCCTCTAAGTACAGAAGAAGAGATGGGACTTCGAGGTGAGGTTCTTCTCTCTGTCTTCCTCGAAGACGAGTCCACCACCACCACCAGAGGCTGCTGTCCTCTTCAGCGAGCCCTGGTTCTGTGCACCAGTACTGTGCAGAGAGGGTCAAGCGCCCCCCCGCGCCCCAGTCCTTCCTCTGCAGGACGTGTCCGGTGATGTCTGTCTCTGTCCACTGCTGATGGGGCTCCAGGGTGACCAGGCTCTCCGGGCCGACCGAGGTGATCTGAGCTGTGCAGCGGGGCGGCTCATGGGCCTGGGTGCTGCTGGAAGTTGTGGAGGAGGAGGGAGACGACGAAGAGCGGAGATGGATGAAAGAGGCTCTGATCAGCTGCTCCGTGGGAAGAGTGTCAAGGTTGTACTGTACTGTGAAGGTGTAGTGGTGGTCTGAAGGAGAGATGCAGGAACAGAGGAAGAGAAAGCATGAAATGAGCACTGCAATTACTTAATTCTATTTTTCCAGACAAACCAGAAGCTTCAACATGAGCCTTTACCCACAGAATTCAACCACCAGCAGTTATACCAGCAACCAGAAAACAACCAACAGTCCTGCTATTTAAAGGCTGCTCTGCTGGGTGTTTGGCTGCCAGAATTTATTTTGGTTTTTAAACAATATAATAAAGAACAACAGGAAATCAGAAGTCAAAGTGTTTAAAGTCGATGTGTGACACAAACTAAATTAATGGAGCATTTTTGGACACGAGCGTGCAAATAAAGTTATCCCACTGATAACCACTGCCAGTATAGAAGATCAGATGCAGATATTTAGGTGATTAGTAAACTGGCTCTTTCACCTCTCGACGCTGGTAAGTGGTGCACCGACGACGCCGAGGGTCTCAGCAGGCGGACCGTGTTGGAGCCGAACTTTCGGTGCTGTTTGGGCCTGCCGTCCGGCTCGGCTGCGCTCCTGTACAAACTGAGCATGAACTGCACGTACTGGTCCGCTTTCTGCTCGTCCGTCAGCGGCCGGTGGTGCGCGCCTGTGTGCTTTGCGCTCTGATGACTCCGACGGCTGCGCCTCAGCGTGGGGTGATGAGAGGCCATTGTTCGCCCGGCAACGATTCCGGTGCAGGTGGACCACGACAGGAAGATAAAACAGGACAGGACGCAGACACGCAGTAAGCTGTGTTTAGTGCGGGTCGCCCTCATGTTGGTTATAACACCTCTGGTGCTAGTGAGCTCCACCAACGAGGGCATAACTGGCAACCATCCTCAGCACGGCCGAGGGCGCGATTTACAGGCTCGCCTGATCGCTGGCCATTTTGAACATGACAACCAACTTCCTGAAATTGACGGTGACCCCAATTAACCATTCGGCTGTGGTTGAGCCGCCCACAGGAGCGCGAGGAAGCCACGTGTTTAGTGCGTAAAGGTGCGTAAAAGTGGCACGACACCACCCTTTCTGTGTATTCATTTCACTTCAGCAGCTACATGGTTCTGCATGGAATAAGAAACCTGAAATGTTTTTGGTCCTATTTAATTAATCATTTTCATTTTCCAAGAGGACATTTTTCTCAAAACAATAGCAACAACAACAACAACAACAACAACAACAACAACAACAACAAAAACACAGTCAAACACATAAAAAAGATGTCATCTGTAAACGTAAATAGCTTTATGGAATTGTAACACCACGGCTGAAGTGCCTTGTTTGTAAATTTCAATAAATCACACACAGGCACACACATACATAAACACATCGGCGCCACCAGGTGGTAGAAGGACGCCACTGCACCAATTTCCACCAGGATGCATTCATTTTTCTGCAAATAAAAACTTACTCCATCATAATGATTTGAAATATCCTGTAGTCACATGAAAATTCTACACATTGTGGCTTTAAGGGAAAATGATAAGTGCTAATTTCCCCAAAAAACTACAAGATATTCGTAACACTACTCCGCTTCAGCCCTAAGAGTAATGTGTTACTGACTCTCTTTGTGTTTAGTACCATCTTGAATATTTTCATGCACTGTGGTGTAGTTTCTGTATTTGGACGACTCCCAGACTTTGGCTATTTTTGAAAAGTCTGGTTGCAGTTTTTTTTTTCTTTTTTGATATGTTGTTTGTTTGTACTTGGATAATTTGAAGCCTTTGGGATCACCCAGCTTCTGCTAAATGAATTGTTCTCAGCAGGGAGGAGTTGAACAAACAACATCCTGTTTCTGTTTTAACCTGAAATGTAAAACCTGCTAAAATGAGAAGAAATGAAAGAAACACGTGCTGGAGAAACCATTTCTTTTTTTCTTTTGTCAGTTAAACATGATCTCGCATGAAAGCAGCTCTCACCACCAAACCAAATATTACAGTTCAGAGAAAAAAAAACCTTAGAAGGAAAAAAAAGGTTGTCTGATCTGACCAGAACAAACTCCTCACCGTCTGGACCAAAACTGAGATGTCTGGGCATGTTTGCATCTGTCTCCCTTTCTCTTTGATTCTCTCTATCTGTCGCTCTTCACTTGTTCTTTCTCTCGACACAAGCAAGGATAGTCACTCGTTCACGCACTCAGTTAAGTGGCACTGCAGTGTGGTGGCATTCCACAACAGTGATTATCTCCAATCCCGATCTTTTCAGGCCGCAGAGAGAGTGTGGGAAAACTCCAAACTATGGTAGACCGAGAGAAAATGGCCAGAAGAGCTGCTGAGGCAGAAACACATTTTAAATGTTTATTACACCATTAGAGGCAGAAACAACTGTTTCAGCTTCAGCTTTAAAAACCAGAAATTCTGTAGCAAGTTCCACTTTGAGATTTGGGCTGAAGGACTGTGTGTATTATTTACATGTATAATGCTTAAATAAACTCACACGAATTGTGTTACTGCAGCTGATTATCGCTGGAGTGAAAATTAACAAAAATGGCAGTAGGTTTGTCTTATGTAACACTCTGAGAGCTTGTAATTGCTTGTTTAAATGTGTCTTAATATGGTGGTTAGACAAGCAGACTGGTATTGGATTGGTAAGACTTTAGAAATGCGTGGGACGTGACACCAAATGTTGTTGTTGGCCTGTAGGTCCATGTACTGTAGGTGCTCATGCTGCAGGTCTGCAAACCCTCAGTGTGGATGGACGACAGCTTGGACAATCTCTGCTTTTTTATTTTGCATTTTGTAATAGTCCTGATTCAGTTCTGGCTGCTTCGAATGACCAGAGGTGCTTGTGATCACAACTTTTGTGTAAAATGAACACAATGAACACCATCATCAGAAACACATGGGATAACAGATAATAGTTTTGCTTTACTATTTGTTTGCTTCAGATATGAGGATGAAACCTATAATGTTCACTTGGTCAGTGCCTAAAATGCAGCAGTTTCTTGGCTCTACTTGCCGCCCTGGCCTTCCCTAAAGCTCCCACAATACAGCGGTTGTTGCCCTGGTAGCCACGCCCCACAAGCGTTTCTTATTGGATGTTTGCAGCCAGAACCTCTCGACTATTGGCTGACCTTTCTATCAATCACATCCCGCCGTTCGAAAGGTGGGCGGGGTCTGCCTACCTCACTTTGGGAAAAGTTTTCCCAAAGTTTGCAGCTGCGTCAAAGCGGCGACAGTAACACCGGAAATTGGCTATCAAAGTAAAAGCGTTAAACTTTATTTTTTGTGGAAATGAGCGGGTCATTAGCTAAAGATATGACATTAAACAACTGGAAGCATTATGTGATCAAATACCGCGCGAGGTTTAAACCGTAAAACATCCCATCGTCCACTTTTCGTTCACGTTTCGATTAAAAAAAAAAATCTTCACCGGAAGTTGTAACAGACAACTTGGAACTTCACAAAGTTCGTCAAAGTTTCTGCCCTCCCCCTCCTCCGCTTACACTCCCTCCGTCCCTGCACACATCCATCCATCCGCTCGTTGTTGTCGTTACAGCGGTGATGGAGAAGCCGAGAAGCCGCTACCGGCGCCGCTAAGCTAGCACCGACTCAGCCCCGCTAACACACCGACAGAGGCAGAGAGAGAGAGAGACGGGCAGTGAGAGGGGAAGAAGAGTAAAATAACGGATAACGGAGGGAGAGGATGGAAACGGTCGAGCAGCTCGTCTCTTTCCACCACATTCAGGTCCAGTTGAGCGGGGGCGCGCCTTGGGGGTTCACGCTGAAAGGAGGACTGGAGCACGGCGAGCCGCTCATCATCACCAAAGTAAGTTCACCGCAGCAACTGTCAGTGCGAGCATTCATATATCTGTGCAAAATCTCAGTTACAGCGACTTAAACTGCAGTGTAACTTTAGTACCTGCACTCCACTGCATTTGACTGCCTCAGGTACAAGATACTTTACACATGTATGATGTTTGCATGCAACACATATGAAGAGTTGAGCATTAACTAACGATTATTTTCATTATTGATTAACCTGGCAGTATATTGTTTGATGAATCGTTTTGTCTGTATGTTTTGGTGTTAAACATTTCATGCTTCTAGTTTCTCCAAATGTGAGGATTTGCTTGTTTTTCTTTTAAAGTTTTTTTTTTTAAACAATATTGCTGTTTGGACAAAACAATCAAACATGGCCTCTGACTGTGATTTTGGTCTCTGGGTAGTTCTGATGGAATTTCTCACTGTTTTTAAACATTTTTACAAACCAAACAATCAATCGATTCATCAAGAAAATAATCAGGAGGTGAATCCACAAAGAAAATAACCAGCAACAGTAAAATCCTGCAATTATTCAGTGATATTAACATATATAACAGACACAGGAGTGTCTGTAGTTGGAGTGTGTTTATACTGCACTGTGTTAAATCCACGTAGTATCCTCTTAATGTTTCTGTGTATATTTACAGTTTTGGCTTCATCTTTTTATAGCATCACCCTCAAATTCACAATGGGAATCGTATTTTGAAAGGATGTGGTTGTTGCAACACTCCAGCTCCATCAAAACAACAGTTGTGGTCAGTTTGTAGACTTGTAAGACGGCTCCCTCATTCGTACGTGCCACTGCATTTAAACTTTTCAACTCAAAAAGTCTGTGCAAGCTGCTTTTCCTGCTCCCCTACTCTGCATTTACACTTTAGATTTGAAGCTTCACTCTTCCTCCTCCTCTTCTGCAGAGAATAAAAAGTTATTGCCCAAAGCTAAAGCAAATATCCGGCGCTGGTTGATGTTTGTCAGCTGTCACAGTCTATGAATAAAAAGCACTATATAATCTAATGCAGCGGTTGAGTCCTCGAGCTTGGAGGTCAAAGGGTTCCCACAGGGGTGCTAAAAGGGGTTCCCCGGGGGATCCCCCAACGAAACGAGGCTCTGTTCATCTTCCTGTTACTTCATTTGCTGGACGGTAAAGTGTTGACAGACGACTAAAACCTCTCCAGTGGGGTGGGCTGTCTGTGGGACGTGGGAATCCTTGAAATGAAAAGATTGTTGTGTTTTCTCTGTGCTTGTTTGTTGGAGTATGGGAGCTGTGGTCTGCTGTTACTTCAGGTTAGTCTGTCTTTTAGGTGTGTGTACCGTGGAAGTGTGAGGGCTTTGTCAGAGGTTTAGTGTGCGCTTACAGATTTTGACGTGACCTCGTCTTGTGCGATAAAGTCGCGGGGGCCGATGTTTCCTCCCGGCCTCTTCTCACGGTTTCACGCTGCGGGCGGAGAGCTGCTGGAAATAAGGAGGGTGTATCTTTTGAATTACTGCAAGTAATTATTGGTGTGTGTTCTGCTGGGGGTGGTCTCCCTGTGTGTGTGTGTGTGTTCAGTCCAGTGCATAAGTAGGCCGACTGACATACAGCCTCTGCTCCCTCCGTCTTTCCCTCGCTGTCTCTCGCCCACTCTGTTGAAAAGTCGCAGCAGCGGTGGTGTAAATGTTGGCCGGTGTGCGTCCATGTTCACCACAGCGGGGAATGGAAAAGCCTGGCTCAGTCATCTGGAAACACACACACACTAAGTCACACACAGTAACACAGCCCCTGGGAAAATGTGACTGGGACTGCGACAGGAGATAAAAATCAAACTGTGGTCTATGGCTGTTTTGTGTCCAGTGGCTAGTTAAAACTTACACACACACACACACATACACACACACGCATGCACACACACACACACAGAAACACAAACAGTAAAGTAGCTCAGGTGCTGAACAGGAACTGTGGCGCAGAAAAGTGTTTAATGATTAAGTGTTAAGTCCTTGAAGGAAAGAGGAGAAATAAAGGAACATGGAGAGAAGGTAAGCTGAGGTTTACGTGTGTGTGTGTGTGTGTGTGTGTGTGTGTGTGTGTGTGTGTGTGTGTGTGTGTGAAAGAGAAGAGTGTGTAGTGTGTTTTAAGTTTAGGGCGAGGGTGACAGAGAGTTTCCATCAGCCTCCAAACAGAGGTTTACAGTGATTGTATGGACCACAGCTGGATACAGTCATAATCCCCTGACTTCCAAGAGAGAGGGATGAGCGAATGAGTGTGTGTGTGTGTGTGTGATTGGTCAGATTAAAAAAAAAAACGTGGGCACATTTAGTGGCTAATTTTAAGGTAAGGAAAGATTTTATTGACTCCTGAGGGGAAATTCATATACCCGTCATTCCTGAAAATCACGCATGAACAAAATAAGACATCTGAAGACGTCTCCTTGGGACACGGTACGGTTTAAATATGAGGATCATGGTTCACATTCTCAGACGTCTCCCCAAGAAGACAGTTGCCAGTCAAGGTGCAAAGTAGGTGTGAATGTTGGATCGTCAGCTTTTGGAAAGTTACAGAAATTGTTCCTGAAGCTTTTCATGCGTCCGTCCATCTGTCAAGTGCTTCAGACGGAGTATAATTTTCCCTCACGCAAAGAAAATCAGACCCTGCTTTCCCCAGCTACTGCCTCCAACTCCTCATTGGGGATCCCAAGGAATTCCCAGGTCAGATGAGACATACATCCCCTCCAGCATGCTCTGGGTGTTCATGTTTTGGGGAGTGTGTTCGTGGCCTTTATGAGAGAGTGTACGCGGCTGGAGGGGGAAGGGTGGCCTACCCAGTCTGAGACAGCAGAGGGATATAAGCCATTTGGTCAACATTCCTCCAGGAGCATAACAAATTAGTACTGTGTGGTGTGTGTGTGTGTGTGTGTGTGTGTGTGTGTGTGAAAGGGTGTGGAGGCTGTGTGCATGTACATGTGTGTGCATTTCCCATACATGCAATTCTCCAAAGTGAGTGCTTGTTTTCCAGTCAGTGATCATCTGTGTGATGGCACAGTGAGTTTATCTATAAAGATAAATACAAGTAAACAAACATTAACTTTACATGCAAGTTTACAGCCTTAAAGACATGCAGACATATTTCAGGGTAATTTATCATTTAAAACACTACCAGTCTTCAGTCCCATGTGTTTCCTGACGTCTCGTATGTCTCTTGTGTCCTTTGTCAAAGGCGGTTGAGATGACTAAGTGGTGAGTTCCCTCCATTGTTGTGTTTGACAGAGCAGCTGCTGCTGAGCTGTCAGCTCACTTTCAAATGTGGTTTTATGATCTACTGCGAGCTCCCTGGTGATTTGTGCTGGGGACATGTTTCTGTGGCTCCTCGACAGTTTTTGGCTGCACCGTGGCATCTGATGTTAAGGCGGCGTTCACACGGGACGCTTCGGCATCCGACAAACCGATCCGACAGCTCTCACTGTGGTGTCGTTAAATTACATTTGGCTGATGAGATTGTATAGATTGTATAGTATTTTTAATCACGTTATAGAGACGAGGGGAGCAACATGTACGACTGATTTAATGACACACAAACAAGGCAGAAGTCTGAATAGACAGTACGTTTGTACAGCTTTCACTGCTGCTGATGCACGCAGCAGCCATCTTGGATTTTTGAGGTCGGGGTCGGCGAGGTGCCTCCGACTTTCCGGGTCAGAAATCTGACTTCAGGTCTCTGCAAATCTCTTTGATGTGAAGCCGAACTGGAGAAACCTGCTGAACAGAATTAGGGATTTTATTCCAAATTTTCAAGTGCCAGACAAATACTGAAGATCACAACAAAACCTTTAGCGTGTGAACAGTGCTGACATGTTAATTAACCTTCTGTTGGAAGTGGAATGGTGAGAGCCTCTTTTGGTCTTGTCTAAATATCAATTAAAAATCTCTACATGTGGATACGAAGCGTGTGTTGGATGCGTCTCCAGAAGAATTTGTTGTTTTCTGTTTGTGGTTGAACTTTTCTTCTTCCTCCTCTTACTCTGTCGGACATCGGGCCGTGTTTCTTGTGGGGAGCACTCCTTCAGAGTATGTTTCGGGAATTTGATTCTTCCAGAACAGGCAACAGAGATGAAGACGATAATCTTTCTCTCTCGTCCTGCTGTTGACAGCAACAGAAATCCCGGGATTTTGCAGAAGAATGTTTTGACATGTGGTTGAAGGTATGCAACCAACTGTCCTGAGTGGGTAAACAGCTCTGTGTGTGTGTGTGTATGTGTGTGTGTGTGTGTGTGTGTGTTATTCCCTACATTCCTGTAAAGGTAGCCTCCAGTAGCAATCTGCTCTGCGGGGGGTAGATGAGGATGCCATCAGATAGAGATGCTATTGTCCCTGCTGTGTGTGTCTGTGTGTGTGTGTGTTTCCGTGTCCTCTGCCCTGACTTGCTTTTCTAACTGTCCTAACTAACCAAAAACATGTGTTGTGCGGCAACATAGTGCACCGAAGTGCATATTGATGAGAGAGACAGAAAGAGTTCTGCATTTAGAGCAGGATGAAAAAGGAAAACTCACTTTGTTTCTGCTGATCATTTAATCAGAAGCCAAAACGCCACAAAACTCATTAGTTCCTGCTTCTCATTAGTATTTGCTGTTTTTCCTGAATCTTCTGTAACAGGACTGTTGTGTTGAATTGATTTTATGTTTTCAATTAAGTATTTCGTATAGAAAGTATCAGAAAAACCAACAGTCGAAACCTAAAGAGGCTCAGTTCGTGTTATTAAAAAAAAACTGCAAATGCTCTCGTTTGAGCAGCTGGAACCAGAGAACGTTTGTTTTGGGCCAAATCCAGCAAATTAAGTACCTGTCAGATCAAGTAACTTCATCCCATTAATCCAAAAATGATAGAAAAATCAGTTATTGCCATAAATCAGTCCCACATAGAGATTAATGAGCAACAATTCCCACAATTCTCTGGCCTTATAAATCCAAAGAATGATAAAGAACGTGTTGCAAAACATCTGTCCATAAACAGATTTCATTCTGTATGTTGTCTCTTTATATAAACTGTGTATGGTCATATAGCCCAGCAGTGTTTGGAGTTACAGCTGCATTAAACTGTCATCAAAAAGCAACGAGAGCCTGGCCAACTCCTGAGCACCAGACTGAGTTTTCAGTCCTCTGCGTCGTCGTCATCCAGTGTTAAGATGCTTTAAAACTTCCCACGAGGTGAAACAAACCTGTCTTATTCAATAAAACTCAAACATGAATGCAAGAAGAAATGCGTTCCGTTGGTATTTTAACAGAAGATCAGGCTGACACATGGGTTTGAACTGCACACTGCAGGTTGAGTGATGGAGGGAAAATACAGCGCGATCGCACAGTGTGTCGGTTTGCACTCCTGAGATCATGGGTGGATCAGTTGCAGAACGGTGTAGGTTGTGAATAGGTGAAGTTACAGACTCAGTGTGTGTGTGTCTGTGTGTGTGTGTGTGTGTTTGGGTGGGGTTGGAATGTCCCTATCTGTGATCTGTGGAGCCTTTAGCTGTTTCTTTTAGGCTATGTCTGGAGGCACACACACACACACACACTCACACTATAATAACAACCCCTCTTTGTGTAAGTACATCAGTATAGTGACCCTCAGACACACACAACATTGTTGTTATTGCAGTTGTGTGTGTGTGTGTGTGTGTAATGGAAAAAGAGAAGATGCTTTAGATACGTGGGAGATAAAAGTCGTACTTAAATCTTTTGTGTGTTTTTTGTGTTTGTGTGTGTGTGTGCGTGTTGCTGGGGGGTGAAGGAGTCCCTGACCCGAGGCTGCTGCAGTGGTTATTGTTTTTGTCCGACGTTCTGCGTTTGCCCCCCCCCCCCCTCCCTCACCCTCTCACCGGGGGGCAACACACTCACATGCACACGCACTTCAGCCGTGTTTGCTTTACTCACATTACACCAAACTGCATCTTTATGTGATGGAGAACAGTTTCTGAAGCTCCTGTTAGATTTTCTGTTCTGCTCATTTGCAAATTATCTGACTTTAAACAATCGATCGACCAGATGAGAAGATAATTGGATAATTGGTAGATGAAGCCACACTGCTGTAGTAATTTACTCTCAGTCCATGTTGTCCAGTGGGAATGCTGGAATCATTTTCTTTAATCCCACCTTGTTCCTGGTTTTCGGTTTCTCTCCATAACATTTTCCACCGACCGCACTGCAGCTATTACGTGTAACGCTTCGGCATTAGAAGCAGTTTCCGAGCTATTATGTTGGATTAAGAAGGGCTGTTAGAGGCATCATTTCTTTCTGTGCATCTGTGTTTATATGTTTACAGTTTATTGCAACGTGGCCGTGTCTCAAACCAAAGAATGTACCACACACACACACACACATTCCACCATGCAATGTGGTCCACTTTCGCAGCCACCCTGGCAAGTCGACTCCACAGCTTGAGGTCCAACATGACACAAAACTGTCTTTGTTTTCTGGATCTTCTTTTGTCGTCGTCCCTCTCGTCTGCCCTCGGTGGCATCTGACGCAAACACCCCACCCCCCTCGCCGATCCTTGTCAGGGGACGCGGGTTACTCTGCAGATGTTGTTAGGTGGGATTTTGCAAGTCATAACTTCCCTCACGTTCTCTGTGTGTTGGATGTGGGACGAATGGAACTTCTGAGTCGGGGAACCAAACTCTAAAAGGAGTTTTAGTTGAATTTGGGTTTTTGGGGTTTTTAAAGCTGCTGATAATCAATATTCAGTGTTGCATAAATAAATAGGATTTCGTGTCTTTGCCTGAATTTAATTCTTTACAAATAGCAAGACAGTGCATTAGAAAACTGATCTCCTTGGATCTTATTGATCCGTTTTTATCATGAAGAACAGGTTTGAACCACTGAGGGACGGAAACGTGCAGACGGTGCTGAGTTTGCTTTAGGGCTGGAGGGATGGTCGGGGTGTGATAGGGACGGATGGGAGAGTGAAATGTAGGAAAGATGGATGAACCGGGACAGACAGGGGGAAAGAAATGTAAGGAGCACGGAGGAAGAGGATGAATTAAGGAGGATAAAAAGGTGAATGAGAAGAAAGGCCAAGACAGGATGTATCGTGCATAAAAATATGGCAAACAGACACGGGCAGAAACGATTTGATTAACATAGAGAAGAGGGAGCGGGGGTTGTCTTCAGCTGCTTTAGCTGTAGACTGATAGATGGACAATAGATGGAGAGATAAAATCAGGACAGCCAGGGAAGAGTCCATGGTTTTAGATTCCTGGACACTCAGCTGCCAAACGGATGCTCTCCTGCCTCTTTGTCTGCTGAGAGCTGTCTGTGTTTTCCAGAGTGTGGACAGAATTTGAAACTCTTTCAGTGTTAAAAGCAGTGAGACAGAACAAATAACAGAAATAACAACAACAGCATCACTCATTTTAAACTAAATTAACGGAATAGGTTTTTAGGGGCCTTTAAAGCGAACAGAGTCCTGGAACGTCATAAAAGGATCCTGCCAGGTAGCTTTCCACATGCAGTGTGAGTTAGTTTGTCTGTGTTAATTGCAGAGTTGTTTATACTCTCTTGAATGTGATCATCAGTGTCAGCTCAAATCTGTCTGCAGCAGTGAAATTAACTGTGGTTGCTGATTTTTGTGGTCAGGTTTTATTTCACTTGGATAAACACTGACGACAGTTTTGCTGCGCACTCGTCGTAAAAGTGTTCATCAAGTTATTGTTAACTAATTATCGTGTTCATCTGGAACGATAAGGAAACCCCCCCTTTCTAAGCCTCACAGCGGGGGCTGGCAGTAGGTAACTGCGACTGACGGCGGGTACGACACTTTTAGGATGTTGAGGGCTGAGTTAAGCTCGGTCTCATCCAGTTTTTTTTTGTGATGTTATTATTGTTACTAAAATTTGGCCTCAGCTTTTCCGATGCGATACTTTATGGCTCTCCTAAAAATACTTGAATAGAAGCCCACAAAAAAAAAAAAAACATGATGGAGGGAAAGAGTTTGAAAGCTGGCGAAGCAGCTTTGATCTGACCGAAGTAAAAATATACACAATGCACTCACATAAACACACAAAACACATCCAGCCACGAAACCACAGCACAGACTGAGGTAAAGTCAGGGAGAGGCAGACTTTAGGTGAGAGGGTAAGGTCATGTAGTGCAGAGTTAATATTTCACCCGTATTTAAGAGTGTGTGGGAGATAAATGGACACACACGCACGCACACACTAACACAAAGTCTTTTTTTTTATGACATTGATGGATCAATTAGGCCGCTGACCTTTTAACCTTTGCTATTGTCAGCGCTGGTCACCGGATCTAATGGCTTCCATACTCCACCAGAAACACAGAGCCAGGGGTGTGTGTGTGTGTGTGTGTGTGTGTGTGTGTGTGTGTGTGTGTGTGTGTATTGTGTGTGTTTCTGTGAGCTTGCAGCCTCCACATGTCCTTACAAAACCTCTCAAAGCTGAACTGTTTTTATTTGTGTGCTTGACTCGTCCCCATATCAACCCTGAGAGCACCAGGCCATCCCCACAATGGGCTTTTTCCCTTTTGTTGTGTACATGTACACAAGTCCGTCCGTGCATGTGTGTGTCTGAGTGTACACATGTGTGTGTGTGTGTGTGTGACTGTCACTTAAGTGTATGAGTAAGGTTAAGTGTCACGGTTTGAGTGTCAGGTTTATGGTGGATTAGAAGCAGCCAGTGTTGTGAGTGAGGGGGTTATTGTTGTGGTGGATTATGGGAGTTGGAGGCCGGGTGTGTTTCATGATGTATAGATCTAAATGACGGCTGAGGGTTAAGGTTCGACAGGTCGGCGTTTCTTCAGGGTTGCGGGGTTAGCGCGCCGCCGCTGTGCTCCTTTGCTGAGGATTCTGGGTAGTGGAGCTTTGATGTGGCCGACCGCTCGGAGTCTGTAATGAGAGGCTTGTTTTCGCAGATTAAGTGGGGATTTTAATGGTATTACTGGAGCTTAAGGTGGTAAGAACATCTTTGGTGTTAAGCGTTGGGTTTTCTGCTCTGGATTTCCCAAAGATCACCTGTCAGTCAAACGCTGTGGGCGGCACGGTGACGTCTGTTTTCTTTGAATTTCTTCGTCTTTTCATCCTTGGCAGCTAAAGTTCTTCCTTTTCAGTGGTGTTTTCTTGCTGGGAAAGAACTGAGCTGAACTAAATTGTAGCTGCTGACCAAAAACATCCATTCAGCCGTTTACGTCCTCTTCCTCAGTTTGCTCTTTTGAATTTAACACAAGATTAAAGCTTTTAGAAACGCTGGGTGTTCATATGATGGACATATGATGGATCCATCATGGATTTTGCTTTTCTGTGCATGTTATTTCAGATATATCGAAGCCTTTGGTGTGTGTGTCCTCCTGAACTTGTACGGCGCCTGAGTCGGGAACTGTGTGTTTATTGTCTGTATGTGATCGTGCGAAGCAAAAAACAAGTACCACTGCATTTTTCTGGCACCTCTTCAAGCACGAGAAGGAGGAGAGACTTTTTAATTTGAATTTGAAATATTTAGTCTCGCCCTGGGAGTGCAGCTAATAAAAATATACGAGTGAGGAGACCCACCAGAAAGTGGTCACAGGACGGTTTAAATAATTACTGAAAATATTCCGGATCAAAAATAAACATAAGAAACCAGTGAGCCGGCTGAGTGTTTAGATATATAGGTCTGTATATAAGTGGAGGAATGCTTGAATTGTCTTTAATAAATGTCAAATAGACACATCACATTACTTTGCTGTGTGGAAAGTACAGACAGAGTAAAATCATTTCTTAACGTTTTTCGTCACAGGTGAAAGATTTTTCATGGAGAGTGAACTGGGGAAGGAGAAGATGTTGGATGAAAAAGAAAAAAAATCTGAAATGTGTGGGCTTCCTGTGTGGAGGCCAGAGGTTCATATCAGTGAAGGAGAGTCTGTCCGACTTGTGGTCAGTCGGAGCCGCGCAGGACAAACAGATCAGGGAAACATGGAAGAGCGTTCCTCCTCCGGCTAAAACAGAACACACACTGTTAACCTAAGAGAGAGAGAGAGAGGGCGAGGTGACTTATGTTCACAAGCAAGTGAGCGTTTACTCACATGTTCTTCTTCGTCCATGTGACTGAGCTCGAGGGATGTTTCTGTGGTTTCCAGTCTGAATCCAGGACGTTAGTCATGGCTCCACAAAAGTCTGTCAGCTGCGACTAAACATTTTCATTTGTCGCACCGGTGCACCTCACAATCAGCAGGGCCTGTCTCTGTGTGTGGATGTGTTACTCTCTGTCTCTGAGCCTGATGTTCTTCTTCCCATGTGCAGCCACGGCCACACCTCCCGGTGCACCGGTTTAGTCAATGTAAAAAGTTAGTGTAGAGCCCTGTTAGTGATTAATCCATGATTAATCCAGTTTCTTTTTCTTTCGCTTTTCTCTTCTCTCGTTCCATTGCTTCCTCCTCTCCCCTCCTCTCCTCTCCTCTCCTCTCCTCTCCTCTCCTTTCCTTTCCTTTCTTCTCCTCTCTTCTTCTTGTTCTCACTCTCGTATTGAATTTACTCCAACTGTGTCAGTGACCCAGGGTCTCCACTCCTCTGAGGGGCCACAGCGCTGCATCTCCACCCAGAAAGGGCTTCTCTGTCTGGTGCATCATTGTCTTGTTTGCTCCGTTTAATGTTTCCATGGAAAGGCCATTTAAGGACAACACACCCCACTTGCAACATCAGGGATCATTGGAGCTAGACGCCAGCAGTATACATGCAAACACACACACACACTCATGTAGCTGCTGGTGCTTTTGGTGTGAGCGTGGGAGCTTTTTTCTTTTTCCATCTCTGCCGTTCCCCTCCTCCCGCCCTGATAAAGAAGGCCTTGTGTGAGCGTGGGTGTGAGGAAGGGAGGAGAGCCTCACAGGGCTCAGACTGGAGGGCAGAGGTTGATGAAGGGTGTGCGTTTCTGTGTGTGTATGTGGTGAAGTTGTATGAGAAAAAGGCAGCTTATTTGTCGTGTGTGCATATGTTCACATTCCTGTTTTACCCAATCGAGAACAGCAGCTCTGAGCATAGATACACTTATAAAAGTAAAGGTGCCTGATTCACCTGTAAAACCACACAGGGAGCTGAATCCCTGATGATGGCACTGATAGCTGCTGTTAGTAGTTAGTCAGCTGCAGACAAGCATGAGGAAAAAGACTGTAAGAATAATTCTGATGGCACAACAGGTGATTAAAAGGATCAAGAAACTTCTTTAATGAACCGAATCTTTAGAAATAAAGGACTTAAGGGGATCAGATGAATTAAGACGACCTCAGATTGGGCAACAGTTGTTGCTGCCGAGATGTTTCTGCTTGCATGGTAGACAAATGAGTCACTGTGGATCTCAGAGTTGCCAGTTCCAGTTCACATTGCACCAGTTGGCTGTTGGCTGAAAGCTCCTGAACAGGACTAAATGGACCTGGTTATGAGATTGTTTCTCAAACCGTTGTCTCCGACGGCAACGATAAACTTTTAAGCCAACATGGATAAGAAGTTCATAAACATAAACAATACTGTGACGACCGGGCAGCTCCATCTGCTGAGGAAGATCATGGCAGTCAGCTGAAAGCTCCAGAGTCGGTGGTGAGGTTCTTTTTTCAGTCGATTCACTGCTTCCTGCTCGGATAATTTCAGCCTCAACTGAATATGAAAGGTTTTTTTTAAAGCAGCTGTGGGGCAGCTGACTTTTACTGAATACACAGGAAGTCTCATGAGACCAGATGAAATAAATGGCTCGTGTGATCAAGCTGATCTTATTGGAGGCGAGTCAGTGGTTTCTAAAAAAAAATACCTGGTAAAGTCTGACAGAGATCTGAACCGGCCTTTTGTTGAGATGCAAAACGTTACCTGAAAGTTTGTGATGTGTTTAACCCTCTCTGCTAACACAGGGAGCTGAACTCCTGGTTCTGGAGCTGCTCATGTCTTGCTCTTTCCACTCGCACGCTGGGTTTTTGTCGTCATTTTTGCATTCACAGTCCTTGACCTCATTCGAGAGAGTGGGTCAAACAGGGAGTGACTCAGACTTGTGGCTATAAGCAGCTCTCCACCAGCACTGGAAATTAAGGTGATTTCAAACACTGTCAACAAAGGAGACGTGGGCTGCAGAAGAACTGGCAGCATCAGCCTCCAGCTCCTCAGCCTGTTTCCACTTTTATTTCTCATGTGAGACACACAGGGTTTATGTTTTTGGAGCTGAGTGGTGGCGGTGCAGACAATAGCAGGAGCATGGTGTCCCTCCCCCGAGGGTCTTTGTCCTGGGGGGCCGCGGGGGTCCCTGCAGGGTTTCGGAGCATGTGTTGACCTGTCAGGTTGATGGCTCTGTTTAGGACCCCGATGCACCAGGCTGACAGTCAGGAGTCGAGTGCCGTTGTGCATCAATCTGTACATTTCTATCGTTGGGTTTGAATTCTGATCCTGAATGTTTATTAGCTCTTCAAAAAGTATTCAGTCAGGCCCAAACAAGAAGCAGCGTGGCATGAAATGAACATTTAACTGTCGGATTGAATGGTTTTATAAACAGAATCGGAAGTTTTTCCTCCTGAGATTGGACAAGACACTTCGGCAATAACGTTTATTTACTCTAGAACGATGCTTATTTATCATGTCAACAACACCGAGCACGTGAAGAGTCATAGTAAACTATCACAACCAGAAGGTGGCGTTTAATC